>NW_005366873.1:4421933-4446365 GCF_000412655.1 Myotis brandtii | reverse complement strand
GGGGGGGGGGGGGGGGGGGGGGGGGGGGGGGGGTAAATGCCTACAATCTAAGGAAATCCACAGCTTCTGGTTAAAAGTAGCATTCAATTCCTTGGAATAACTATCTTTCTAGTCTTAATAATAGCAAAATCTCCTATGGCACCTACTATGTGCCAGGCAGTATTTTAACTGCTTTACACATAACAGCTGTTTATTATTATCATCATCCCCCTTGTATAGATGAGGAAACGGGAACAGAGAGATCAAGCCGCATGCCCAAGCTTGCACAGGTAGCAAGTGGCAGACCCAGTGTGCCGAGCTGGCAGCACACGCCAGAGGCTGTGTGTGGAGCTGCCTCCATATTGCTTCCCACACCCTTAGGAATCCCCAGCATTCATTCATCCATTCATTCGACAAGAATGTGGAGAGCCCTGCTGTGATGCAGGCCCGGTACTAGATGCTATACGAACTGTTTCCGCTCAGGCATTTTCCTGACGTCCCACACACCCTGCCACTTGCCTGGGAGCAGAACCACTGTTTGCAGAATGGTGACTGTCTTTTGATGCACTGGCCTTGGGAGGTTCGGGAAGCTATGACAGAGACAACGCGCTAAAGCCATGAGGCAGTGATCACAGGCAGAGTCACCCGCTGAGTAAGGCAGGGAGGGAGGCCGCGGGCCTTGTCGTGACGCCCAGAGACTAGTCACTCCGGCCTTGAGGACCTCTTACATCCACTGAGGCTGCAGACTCTGCTGAGAGCCACCTCATGATTAACTGGAGAGGATGAGAATGATGGGCAAGCTGGCCAGCTCCAGCATTGCACCCGCCCCATCAGCGCCAGTCAGCTTTGTTCAGCTGCCCAAACATCCTAGGGCGTCCCCTGCCAAGGTGATTGGTGCAAGAAAATTCAGTATCTGCATCTTATCGGGGAGACGCAAACTCTCATACTGATTATTTCATCTGAGGGGGGGGGGGGGGGTGAGGAGGCCGCTCCGCTGCAGTATGTTTCAGAGGAAACAAGGGCTCCCACCTACGGTGGTGAATTTACCTGGCCCTGGCCTCTTGCCACTCCACCCCCAGCTGCTGGGGAGCTGGAACGGGGAAGAGAAACTGTCTATCAGCTCTCTCCACCCACACCCCCTGCTCCTCAGACAGCAAGTCCAGGAGGAGAAAGACAGGTTGTACTTCAGTGCTGCTCAGCCACATAAATCCTCCCCCTCCCACCCCATCAGCCCAATGCTGAGAAGAAGCCGAAGGAAGATTTGATGGGGTTCCCTGGCCCTTGGGAGGATGGCACACAGCATCAGTCATGGGGTAGTGGGTGTCAAGTTGGGGGGAAAAGAACACGCTCCACCCCAAATGAAATGGAAGGAAAGAAAAAATACCTGGGTATGAATAACAGGCTGCCCTCTCAAGATAGCTGCATTATCTGGAGGCAGGCAGCCCAGGGCAGGACAGGGAACAGTTCCCAGTTCTGCAGCCCTCAGGGGACATCCACCTGCAGCACCTGCCTCTGCCGGTGACCTCGGGCTGACGGCCCCTGGCACAGCTGCTGGTGAGCTGGCCGGCTGGGGGTTTGGGGGACCCTCACAGCTCAAAGAGGCAGGCTCCAGAGAAAAGGGTGGAGCACCAGAACCCACGTCAAGGACACCCAGAGCCTGGCTGGTACCTCAGCACCTCTGCGCCTCCTTGGCTGGTGCCCCTGCTCTGAGGGGTGGACACCTTTCACCACCGGCCCCCTGCCCACATTCCCTTTGTGCCTAAAGCTAAAGGCTTAAGCGAGCTCCCCGCTGCAGGCAGGCCTGGCCAGGATTTCAGGAATGAGCTGGCCAGCAGGCGTTGGTTCCAGGTGCCCAGTCCAATCAGCAGATGCCACCGTTTATTTAAATCAGCAAGTGACCATGGAGAGTCTCCGTGTGCCACTTGGGCCCAGGCCCTGCTCACACAGCACTGAATGTCTAGCTGAGGGACATGGATCCGAAACAGATAAATACAGAGCCATCAATGGCACCGTGTGCTCTGGAAGAGAAGAGCCGGGTGCCGAGACGGCGGGTACCAGAAGCCTTAAGTTAGCTGGGGGCTCAAAGGAACTGTGGAGGCAGCTATGGAGCCTTGTGGTGGGTGGGCTGTGGACGTTGTGGAAGGGGGAAGCTGTGCAGCCAGAAGAAACCGCCCCTGTGAGCATGTGGTGTAGGCCCCCAACAGGCCGCCAATGACCCAAGTTGGGTACAAGGGGGAGAGTGACATGGGAAGAGGACAGGGGCTCAGTCATGGCCCAGTGTGATGTGACTGTTACTGGGTTCCCACCAGGCTCAGGTATCAAACAGCACAGCCCCAAGCTCTTTGTCAGGATGCTTGCTATTGTTTGCTTTCTCTCTCTCTCTCTCTCAACTTTACATTTGACATGCATTTAAACCCAGACCCTGCAGCCTTTCATTTCCTGTCTGCGTGCTTCAATGCCATCATTTGCCCTCTCTGAGCTATCCGGGCAGAAATACATGTCTAGGAAAGAAACCAGAAGACATGAGTCTTAAGAAAGACTCTCTGGGAGCCCTGACTTAGGGGTTCCTCCCTGGAGACCCCACTCTCTGTCCAATGCTGAAGGCAGCACTGTTACAGTGCAGGAGGGGAGGGAGCCAGGGTCTGGGTTTGAGTCCTGATTCTGCTCCCAGTGGACTGTGTGACCTTGAGCACGTCACTCACCCTTCCAGGAGTTTGTTACCTCATCTGTGAAAATTATTGATCCCACTAGACCAGGGGATCCATATGCAGACTTTAAAAGGGTCCCCAAACCCCCAGAATTGTACATAAAACTTAGTGGACGTGAGTACGATGCATTTTTCTGGGGAGGGTCCACAGCTCTCACTCAATTGTCAAAGGGGACCAGGACCCCAAAAAAGGATTAGGAGCACCTGCCCTGGGGGATGTCTGTGAGCCCACAGCTTTCACAGTGCTCAGACCGCTGGCTCTGAAGTCTCGCCATGGGTGCGCTTACTGAAAACGGAAGAGACATGGCTTTTCCCAGAGGGACCTGCGGGGACAGGGTGATTCGGGGGTGCTGCGGGCATTTCCGGTAAACTGCCCAGAGCAGTGGTTCTCAACCTTCCTAATGCCGAGATGCTTTAATACAGTTCCTCATGTTGTGGTGACTCCCAGTTTCATTGTTACAAATTGAACATAATTAAAGCATAGTGATGAATCACAAAAACAATATGTAATTATATATGTGTTTTCCGATGGTCTTAGGCGATCCCTGTGAAAGGGTCATTGGACCCCCAAAGGGGTCGCGACCCACAGGTTGAGAACCGCTGGCCTAGGGGGAGTTCTGAAGACACACTCCTGAGTCTGCGGGGCCTGAGCAGCGTGCTGTGATCCCCTCAGTCTAAGCAGCCACTGGGCACTTAACCTCGCTCTCATAATTCTGTACTCTTTTTATTAAGGCGAGACCCCAACTTACAAGTCTTTGGACAACATACAAGCTGGGTTTGTTCTTGGACCCAGAATGGGGAGTGGGGGTCCCACACTCAGGTGCTGCTCCCCCTGGCCAGCTCTCTTCTCACTTGGCAACGCAGCCATCCCGAACCTGCCCTGCCCTGTCCTCTTTCCTTTCTCCTTTGCTGTGGGTTCCAGGGAGTGGGTCGGAAATGATCTGAATGAGGGGCCAGCTCCCTGGGACAATGGCCCGGTATTTTCACCGTGGGAGAGGCATGTGCTGTGACTCAACCCCGCCCCAGCCCAGGGTCCACACCTCCTCGGAGCCGGCTGTGTGTATTCAGAGGCGGCCCAGCTGTGCTCTGTGTGGCCCAGTCGGACACCTCTCACTTCCTCTGCGAACGGAACTCGGTGTTTGGATGACGTGCAGGCAAGTCGGTTGCGCAAAAGAGCACATCTCCACCTTTGGTCGCCTGCCCAACCCCCAAGGCCTAAAAAAGGCAAAGAAACAGAAAGAAAAGTAACACCTGAAAGGAACTGGGCTTCCAACAAGCACAGACTTTGATCAGAGTCACTGCAGAGGGGTCCAGGGCGCAACTGAGACCTGGTCTGATGGCAGGTCAGCACCTCCTGGCTGTGTGGCCAGTGCCCAGCGGGCACCTCCTGGAGGGGCAAGGAGTGGCTGGGGGTACGGGGCACCACAGGCCCTGCTGGAGCACCTCTGGGCAGCACCGACTCCCACCCCAAACCAGGGTGGGGCCAATGGTCCAAACTTCCAGCCATTTCCCGGGTGGCCACCCCCCCCAAGCCCAAGGGAGTCACAGAGCCCCACTCCCCACCTTTACGAGACACACACCGGACAGATGTTTTGGCCTCTGGACCTGCCCATTTCCTTCCTGCCCGTGGGCTGGGCAGCTAGACCGTGACATGTGGATGAACAAATCCTCCAGGAATGATGCTCCTTGGAGTTTCTTGGCTGAGTTAAAAATAAGCAAATAAATGAAAATTTCTACCAGTCACGTGAGGCAGCGTTGGTCCGCAGCACCTGCCTACGCAGCCGGGTGCCTGCGGGGCTGTCCTCCCGCAGTCTGGTTTGTCTGAAGAGAGGGGAGATGAACCCAGAGCGAAAGTCACGGTTGGTAAATTGGGCAAGTCCCCTACCCGTCTGGGTCTCACTTTCCTGTTTGCGGGGCCTTGAACGCCCACGGCAGAGAGGAGTCTGGAGGATGAAAGGAGCACTGCCAGTGCAGTGCCGGGCACACAGTGGGCATCGGTCATTGTCCCCTCCTGCGTCCCTTCTCTCTGAGCTGCTTCCCTCCCTCTGGCCGCACTGGCTGCAGGCGAAGGCTCACCCTCGGGCCTGCAGGCATTGGAGGCCTCAAGCTCCCTCCCCACCCGGTTCAGCAGCCACAGAGGCCTTTGCATCTGGCTTCCTGGTTTCTTCCCCAACCCACTGCAATGCCAGTTCTCTCATCTCTGTTCCGACTCCAGCAGCCACTCCCTCTGGGCCTTAGGGTGGCTCTATGCCTCTAAGCATGAGGCTCTCCTGCCAATTCATGGACTTTGTCTGCTTTGTTTACATGCCTGCCCTCCCCTTGCACTGGGAGCTCCCCTGGGGTCCCTCCCAGCTCCGAACAGTAAACCTAGCATGGGGTCAGGTCCACACACAGGGACCATTAAAGCCCCCAAGAAGGAAGGATCCAGCCTCGGACAGCCTGCCCATGGCAGCGGGGAGCTCTCAGTTCTCCTTCTCCCAGGGGAGATCGAGTCTCAAAGGTCAGCTGGGCCCTCGCCCCCACCCCACCCAGGTGACTTCCTCCTAAGGAGGAGGAGGAGGAGCAGGAGGAGGAAGGCACAGCTTCTGGAGGCCTATTCTTGGGATGCTCTGGTGGAAAGAGCCAGTCTTCAGGGGCTTTGGGTAGGACGTGGGGTGGGGTCACCATGGGCCTCCATCCTCAGCCCCACCCTCTCCCCCACACCCTCTCTGCCTTGAGGTGGCCAGGGGCACAGTCGTGCGTCTGGTGGCTCTCCATGTCACCATCAGGTGAGTCTGCGTCAGAGCCTCGGGTTTGACATCTGGTTCTGAATCTGCCTGAGTGATGTCTTCCTCTGGTTTTGAAGTTCCTGCCAAGGAGGACTGCCGCTGGAACGCGGCCTCTGCTGACATCTGGGCTGCTGGGCCTCGGCCACGAGGCTGACCCAGCTGGCTCACGCATCGAACGATGTGGCTTCCAGGTGTGGGCCAGGGAACCTCCTGTCAACCAGCCACACTCTCCCAGTGAGCATGTCTGCAAGACAGGCAGCCCAGATCCGGACACAGTCTGTGGCTAGGGATGAGTACACCCACCACAAAAATGAATGCTAGGCCTATATATCAGTCTCCGAGCCAAGCGCAGCCTGTGCAGGATCTAATGTAATCACACAGACAGCCCTAGCAGAGATTAGTATCCCCACTTTACAGAAGAGAAAACTGAGGCTCTCAAATTAAGCAACTGGCCCAGGCCACACAATGGTGGCACCTGTGTACCAGGCAGGCCAAAGCCCGTTCTAACCACTGTACTCCACTGCCTCAGGGAAAGGGAGTGAAGCTGACTCTGAGCCCACGCAGAGGTTTAATCAGCGTGAATAACAAGTGTGTTTGAGCAAGGCTGCCAGCAACCAGCGGAGGGATTTCCCTCCACCAGGGCTCCAGGTGGAAAAACAAACAGGAGGGAAGGGGCCACTCCTTGCCTGGCCCTCCCAGTCCCCCCACTCCAGCCCACCTCCCCCTCCCACGTGTTTTCCCACCAGCCTCCCACCGGAAAGGAGGAGAGAGATTTGAGCACCTATGTTAGTTTCCCTTTGTCATCCATGTGATTCTCATCCCAGCCCCGGGAGGCTGGGTGTCATCCACGGATTTGTAGGTGGAGAAACCCAAGCTCTGAGCAGGCAAGCGACTTGCTCAAGATCATTTCATGGGAAGAGCTGGGCTTGAGACAACGCTAACCCTGACCTAGAGCCTGTCCGTGGGCTGCCCCACCACAAAAGAAGAGAACCCCTTGCAAGAGGCTGATAAAACGTCCGTAGCTTGGAGAGCAGGGCTGTGCCTGATGGGAAGGAAGGAAGGGGTGGTCGGGAGGAGAGAGGTGCCCTCCTCTGGTGAGCTCAGCCCCTGACCTCCCTGCTCAGGCCAGCTGACCAGCCCCTGCCAAAGAGAAGGAGGATGCTGGGCCTCCAGCAGACAGCCGTCTGCAGAGTGAGCCGCCCGGCGCTGGCCGCCTGTGTAGTACACTCAGCACAAAGCGTTGAGAAGCACCCGACCAAGAGACCCAAGAGACGTGACTTCCTCCTGAGACCTCCGATTGCACACTCCTTGTCCACCAGTCTCCCCAGCAGCTCACCCACCACAGGTCAGGGGCTCCCACGGCCAAGGAGCCGGCTTGTGCTCTGTGACTTCCCTTTAGGGAGATGCCTTGCCTGGGGCCACTCAGACCACAGGCTCTGATGCACCTGCCTGCTGACTCTCAGATCATCTGGAAAAATGACTAAATACCAAAATATTCTTACTAGTTAGCTCTTATCCACCAACACTTCTGCTGGTAACAGGGGCTGTGTCATCGTCTGTGTGGTTGGATTGATTTTTTTTTTAACCTTTCTGAATATTCTAGATTCTCTCAAATGAGAATGGATGATTTTTATATTCAAGAAAAAATCATTTTCAAAGTCAGCATCAATAGCAAAAAGAGTTCCTTTGAGGCTGAAGGTAAGAAAGCAAAAATGTGCACAGCACTAAGAAAGGTGGCCGTAGAGAAGGGGGCTGGCGTCCAACTGGGGGGGGGTCTCAACCTCTGCACCGTTGACTTTCTGGGCTGGGTCATTCTTTGTCCTGTGCTTGTAGCACCCTGGCCTCTACTCACCAAATGCCCCCCACCCTCCTGCCCCAGTCTTAACACCCAAAACTGTCTCCAGACATTTGGCCAATGTCCCCCGGAGGGCAAAAGAGCCTGTAGGTGAGAACCGCTCTAGTTCTGCAATCTTTGATGTGAAGGGAAAGTCATCCCTCCAGCCACAAAGCGTGGGATTCCTTCACCAGGACCTTGCTCTCCTGAAACTCTTCCTTCTTCCATCTAATCCCACCCAATCCGGGAGGCAGAAAGCCTGCCCTGAGCATTCAAGTCTTCACATCACTTAGCTGTAGGGCCTTGGTGGGTTGAATGGCCATTCTACACCTCAGTCTCCTTACCTGTACAATGAAGGGACGTCTGGATGAGCTCTAAGATCCCGTCGCCTGTGTCAATGCCAACCCCCTTAGTTGTAGGTGAAGAAAGTGGCCTTCGGAAATGTTGTCTTGCCCAAGGTCACACACCTAACCATTGGCAGAGCCATTACTAGGACCCAAGTCTCCTGATCTCTACCTCCACCCCCTCCATACCATGCTCTCCTCCCGGGTCCTCCGTGGATTAGAAGCAGCTCTTTCTTGTGCCAAAGATCAGAAGGGAGATGGAGGGTAACTGGGTCAGGCCACTTATATGTGCCATTGAGTGAGCAGGGCACAGAGAAACCTCATCTCTGTAAGTAACAACAGTGACGTGACTTTCCGAGGGCACCCAGGCAACACACACAGACACAGGGCTCATCAGCTCTTTCAAGACGGGGGAGAGTCTGGGAGTGAAGACTGCGCGCTGCTCGATGGCAGTGGCTGTGACAGAGACTGCAAATGCCACTCAGGGGATGTGCTAATGAAGGCTCCACATGCACCAACGGGAGGTGTCCTCTGCTCTCCCTGGCACCGGCTCCTCCTGGCAGGGGAGCTGCCGGCGGGGCTGGAAGGAGCTCAGCAGAAAGTTCACCGGGAGCCAGATGGAGAAGGAACAGAACTCGCTGTCTGGGCCAGCCATCGCCAAACAGACGGGGTGCTTGTCCATCTGCCTTGGGGGACGTGAGGAGGAGCTGGCGCGGGGGGAGGAAGAGACTTAGCCAGCGGATGGAAAGGCGTCGGGCAGTTTCCCGCCTGCATGGAAGCCTCCATCTCATAACCCTCGGCCTCTGGGGCCGCCTTCTTCCCTGGCCTGGAGATGCCAGCCGGACGGGGGGCCAGGAGCCATCCCAAGACAAAACACGGACAGGGCGTGAGTCAGGAGCAGAGGGAGATCAGTTTGCAGATGGGTGCTTGGCATTCACTTCCCCCGAAGACCCAACTTTTGTCTCCCAGGTTCCCACAGGGGAAAGGTGTCCAGGGCAGAGACGCTTCGAGATACTGGGAAGGAGAGCTTGTCCAGGTAAACGCGGTCCCTGCCTCATGCAGGCGCAGTCAGGTTAAAACTAGCATCCAGGGCAGCTGTGAAGACGAGCTGAGTCACAAGGCCTAACGGTAAATGGGTCCCACACGTTTCCAGGGGTGATACTGGCGGGGCAGAGACAGGTTCTAGGAGCCCTGGGTCTTAGCAGCAACCTCCCTCCCACCCACCTGCTGCATTTCCAGACCTGGAGGGGTCAGGCCGCGTGGCTTACCATGTGTCACTGGCACCAGCCACAGGCCTCCCTCCCGTGTCCTAACTGTGTCAGAAAACGGCTGTATCCCCATTTAACACCCCTGCCCGGGAGATCGCCACCGCTGACTCAGTGAAGCATCATCCTGTGTTAGTGGCCTGGTCGGAAGAGCAGTGCTGAGACCTCCCCAGAGAACACATAACAAAGAGGCAAAAGAAGACAGCACCGGGCCTCCGCAGGAGACAAGGATGGACTCCATTAGATCTTTCCCGGAGCCTGCGAAGTTGGGCAAGTCAGCCAGAAGCTCTGCGCCTCCGTTCCCCTCTTGATATAGTGGCTATACTGGTTCTTTTGTTCTCTCGCTCTTAGAGCTTTTTTTTTTTTAGATAAAATGAGGTAATAGCTTTCTATGGGTTTGGACCCATATTCGCCCTACACAAAGCTGCAAGGGACGTGGTTCATCACTTCTGTTGGTGTCAGCACCCCGATTCTGCCAACGGCTCCCAGCCTATGGACATGGGGATGCTGTGTGTAAGGACCAGCTACATGTGACGGGCTACAGATGGGGGGCTGACACCAACAGAAATTGCCCACACTCTGTGCTCTGCTTACACGTCCCAACTCCTGTCAATGGCTGAGGTCACACTCCATCTGCAAAGTTTAAGAGAAACTGCAGAGGGAGGCACCCCATGGGCAGTGGTAGGTGGTTAAGAGCACAGGCTCTGAGCGTGAAACGTCCTGGGGTCAGACCTCAACTCTCCCCCCCACGAGCGGTGTGAGCTTGGGCAAGGCCCTCACCATGCCTAGCGGAGCCTCAGCCTCTCCTCCTGAAAATGGGACTTCTGGCTGGGCTGGGGGGATGGGGAGGGAGCTTCGCCCAGGGTCTGCAAAGAAAGCACTTAGCGCAGAGCCCGACTCGATGGGGAGGAAAACCTTAATGCTTACTGCTTCCATTCTTCTGTCTGCAATCCCACACTCACTCTGCGCATTTTTCTTTATTCCTCTGTGGAGAGAGAAGAGAAAACTCCTGAAAGGCTTTCAAGAAAAGAGACTGGTTTCCTGGCATTTCGGGGAGCTCACTGACCTGCAGGGAGCAGGGCGGTTCCCCTTTCTCCTTTGAAGAAAGGCTGCCCTCCATGTTTCTTTTCTTGCTCCCAGGGTGCAGGGAAGTGGCGTGAAGCAGGTTCCCCGGGAGAATCCGGGGGCTGTGTCATCACGGGGCCTGCGGGGCTGAGCGTCTTCCCGACCTGGGCTGACTCATGTCCCCAGGGCAGGAGATGTGCCCGGGAGACAACTGCCGGCTCAGGGTGGTAGAAAATCCCTCCTGGCCTGGGGAAAGGGGAAATAGAAACCCGCTTGACCTTTATCTAGAAACTCCCTGTATGTAATGACTCTCCCTTCTCAAGGCTCTTGAGGGGCACCTTGTTCACCCCTGTGCCCTTGGTGGCCAGGGCAATGGGTGGACATGCATCAAAAAAAAATAAATGGATGAATAGACAGATGGATGAATGAGGAATTAGGATGCCACCCTTGCCCTGAGCAGCTCACAGGCCAGTGGAGAAGTCAAGAGACACCTAAAAGAACTTGCGAGTGCAGAAGATGGTCTTCGCTTAAGCATCAAACTGGGGGTGTGATTTGGAGAACCCAGTGCTCTGAGAAGCCCAATGAGAATGAGCCTCGCAGACCCACAGCGACGGGAATGGAATTTAGCTGCGTGCTCCCGCTGCTGTGTTCTGAAGTCCATCTCAGCTGAGGCCACACTTCTCTCCGACTGCTCCCAGTCAGTGACAGGGTCGCAGGGGAACGGGGTCAACCAGTTCCGGAAGACAGCAGACTCCTCTATCTGCTGAGGACCCGACAGCCTTGCCGGGCCTTCCTGAAATGGCAGGACAGTCTAGTTGCTTTCACCCAACCTCCCTCTGCCCTTCCCTCGCAGTAAGACTTGCATCGACATTGGATGGCCCTCCCAACCTTTCTGACTCCCTCTCCTCTTTTTCTCTCATTGGTCTGTCCCCAGGTAAAACCTTGGTGTGTCCAATCCTGTGTTGGTGTCTGTCCCTCCGAGGGCCCGGACTAACACAGCTTTAGAAGCATCAAGTGCTCGCTCTGGCCAGGGATGTCAGAACAGGCTGGATGAGGGGGTGCACTTCCTGGGTGTTCCTTGCAGGTGCAGGCAGCCGAGAGGGCAGGTCCTGGCTCGGGCGGTGGAGGCATAGGTTGGACTGCCCGGGTGAGGTGGGAAGAGGCTGCATTGTCCACTGCGAATCCTAATGCAGAGCCAAGCTTGCAGGGGTCCCGCCCTAAATTCTGGTTGGATAAGTGCATCAGCAGGCCCTTTCTCCCTCCTCTCCAGTACCTGAGTGCCTTTTGCTTGCCTGAGTTCTAGAAGCCATCACACTTGACTGTTATAGAAATAGCTCCTCATTTATCTCTAAACTGTTTGCTTCTTGAAGGCAAGGAGGTCTTATTCTGGAGACGCAAGGACCTGGTTTATAGTTGGTGTCCAAAGAAGGAAGAAGCTGGTCATGAGGATATGGCTCAAGGAGTCATCACATCTGAGAGATGGCTCCTGTATAAGGGTGGGGACAGAATTCCTGGGTGCAGGTCAGGGCAGCCCAGGTCTCGAAGTGCTCCGAGGAACAGCTGGCTGCATCCTGGCACCATGGTCAGTTCCTTCTTTCCAGTTGACCGCCTCTGGTCTCATGAATATCTATTTTGAGCGCATCTCATATTTTTTAAAGTTCTGCCACACACATGACTTTGTGGGAGCCGCACAACTCCATGGAGTGGAAAGGTTAGCTGTTATTCCCAATGTTATAGCCTGCAGTTCCAGGCTGCCCTCATCCACCAACACTTCTGCTGGTAACAGCACCCCAACTTTGCTTTGAGGAACACTCTTCTCCCATTGGATTGTGTTGTGGGACTGTCCACCAAAGTGCCTCACTCTTTCCTGGCCATGGAGTGTTCACATGACTTGAGTAAGGCCAATCAGACACTCTTCCTAGAATTTGAATCTTGCATGGAGAGACTCAGTAGTTGGGGGTTACTATCTGATTCAGCAATTCTACTTCCTCCTTGTGCCTGATCCCTGGAAAGTGTCCAGTGCCTTCATTCCGTGGAGTCTAGTTTCTGAAGAGGCTCTGAGCTGAGGAGTAGCTAAGGGATGGGTAGCAGGGAGGAGATCCCCCAGCCCCGCTGGAGGGAAAGTCAGGAGTCTAGAGTTCTCAGCTGGAGACCCCACCATTGCTGGGTCACTGGGCTCTCTGTACCCTGGTGGCCTGGTCATTCCTAAGCATTTACTAAGCATTTACCAGGAACACCAAGATAAATGGTGCCCTTAGGGGCATAGGACGGCTTCTGGTGCCCATCCTGCAGGGCCTGGGCCATTGTGCTCCCACTGCAGCTGCAGCAGACACTGCCCCACCAGCCTGCCCCCGCCTCTAGTTCCTGCCCCAAGGCGCTCTCTCCCACACTGCAGGTGCCAGCAGGGTCCACAGGAGAGCCTAGGCCAGCAGCAGCAGTTCATTCCCACCAGTGGGGATGGAGCCAGTGGGTAGAAATTCTGGCTAGCCTGCTGAAGACTTCTCAGGTGCTTCCAGGGGAGCTGAGCCCCGCTTCCCACAGAGGCCAGTTTGATAACACACCCGTCTGCGGGCTTTTCCTCCTTTCCCATCTCGCTTTCCCCATCCCTCGCTCCCAGGATCACCTTCCACATAAATTACCTACAACCAAGTCCTCATTCAGGCTCTATTTGGGGGAATCTAAGATTGGGGTTAATCCAGGAAGAGACAGCAACAGTGAGAGAGCAAGTGAGGAATCTTCCAATATTTCCACCCACTGGAGTCCAGTGTGCCAGTGAGGGTGGGCGGGCCAGGACGGGGCCACACACGGAGTGGTGGTGAGATTGCAGGTGGTGATGGACAAGAAACACCCACGCCTCTTCCTTCACCCCTCCCCCCAGCCAGATGGGCCCCGTTGGCTGCCCTCCCCCACCTGCCAGCTGCCAACTCACCACCACAGAAAACTCCTTGAGAGGCGCCCCTTCCCTTAAAAAGAACAGAATCCAGTTCTCCGTTCCCTCAGAGGACACCTGACCGGATGCTTAACCCCATTTCATGATGTTTGTATGGTTTTTAAGATGCACAGAAGGAGCAGGTCGGTTACTGGATTGCCTTTCTGTTTTCTTGTAAAAGAAACTGCTTCATGGAGCAGAAAGCATCCTCGGGGGGGGGGGGGGGGGGGGGGGGGGGGGGGGGGGGGGGCCTGTTATCTGAAGAGGTCGCCTGGCTTGACCTTTCATGACCTTTCATGGTTGAGATGCGGGATCTGCCCAGGAAGTCGGGAGAATGGAGGGTGGGAGGCTGCAGGGCTCTTCTTCCGTCCTTGCCAGCCCAGAGCTGGAACACCAATCCCACCTCGAGGGGTAGCCTCCTGCAGCTTCGTCTCCAGGCTCAGTGAGAGCTGATGTTATCGCCACTCCACGTCCCACAGGGGAGAGTCTGCCCGCTGCCTGCGGCCCCACTGCCCAGCCTGGCAGATCCACACATGGGGAACCTCACCTTGGAGCACAGGTAGGACCAATCCCCCAGCCCCGCCCACTACCACCACCACAGTAACCTTCATCTAGTGTTTGCTCTGGGCCAAGGCCCTATGCTAAATACTTTACGTGTGCTAATCACTCCATCCTTATGATACTATAAGATACCCTTACCATCCTCGTTTTGCACATGAGGAAACTGAGGCACAGAGAGGTTAAGTGGGTAGCCCAAGATAACACAACAAAAGTGGTGGAAAAGGGCCCTGAGGCCCTGTGAACCCGTGGCAGCCAGTCGAATGTTCCCATAATTGGTTGTTCTATAGCCTGTGGGGAGTGAGTGGAGTGTGGGCGAGGGAAGAGGAGAGCCTGGATGCAAGAAAGGCAGTCATAACCATAACCAGGGGCATTTACCAAGCACTTAGTGTGTCCTGGGCCTGCTGTTTTACATGTACCTTCTCCCACACCATGATGAGGTAGATGCTACTGGTGTCATCATTAGGAGAGGTCCTTTCTCCTCAACTCCTTCCCTCCTCCCTCCCTTCCCTTCTCTCTCCCTTCCCTCCTCCCTCCCTTTCTTCCTCCCTCCCTCCCTCCCTTCCCTTCTCTCTCCCTTCCCTCCTCCCTCCCTTCCTTCCTTTCTTCCTTCCATCACTTCTTATGTTCTCACGGGACAGTTGTCCCAAACTATGGACCAGATGGCCAGTGAGAGCGGCCCTGCTCTGTCCTGAGTCCCCTATAAAGAGATCTTCTGCCATGCCATGTTCAGGGGACGTGGCCTTAGTTGCCCAGGCCCCGGGCACACATGCTGGGCATCTCCTCCATCTGTTCTCTCTCTGACCAGCTGCCCTCCCAGCCCTGAGGCTCCTCTCAAGCCTGTGCATGGCTCATGCAGCACCCTACCAGCTCCTACCCACTGCCCAGCCTGCTCACCAGTGGGGCCAGCACACAGCCCTCTCTTCACCCAGCCGGCTGCTGAGTGGCGTTGAGGGCAAATGGGAAGTCACTGAGGGCCATGCCTCTGGCCCAGCCCCCCTCCCACTCCTGATGCAGCGCACATGCTCTGTCCAGGCTTTGTCCAAGGTTCTGGCAATGGCCTGGAGAGACCCCACTGCCCCACAACACCACAGCCCCCACCCCTGCCCTCCTCCCTAGGGCTTGGCGTCTGGGTGTCCATCCAGGAAGTTTATCCTTCCTCCTCGGGCAACCTGGCCTTGGCCAGGGAGCATCCCCAAGTGTGATTTCCGTCCAGCTCTGTCCCATGACTCCTGTGCCATGGAAACGCCACGCTCTGCTCCCCTCCCACCCCTGGCGCCACCTCAAGGCCACTTCCCACGCGACCTTCCGGCTCCTGAGATCAGAGTTATTCCCACAGGGCTGGGCCCCGGCCACCCCCTTTTCTCCCATCCTCCCCCTCCCCTCTGTCCCTCCCACTCTCCCTGAAAAGAAGGCTGTCACCAGGCCCTCCCCCCATTGATTAACAGCCCAGCTTTCACTGATAATTCCACCCAAGGGCTGCAGCCCAAAGCTTTGAGTAAACATAGTGATTTTCCTTAAATAAACATCCTCCCCACAAAGTAACGTGGGTGACCTGGCCAGCTGACCCCGCAACTGTTTTCACCTCTGTGTTCTGGTTCTCCCTGCTCTCCCCCCATCACGTGTGTGTGGGAACAGCTAGGAGATCCAGCCTCACCCTCCTGACCCCCTCTTCCTCGGAGGAAGCTCCCGTCCCACCTGCCCCCTGCAAGCCCTCGCTGTCCTGTCCCCTGTCCGTCCTGAGGCTGACAGCTCCTGCTACCGCTGACCCTTCCCATGGCTCCCGCCACCCAACCCGACAAAGGGCCAAGGTAACAGGCCAGCCTCCTGCTGGGCGCCCTGCCATTTTCACCTGCTCTGCCTGGCTGTCCTCTTGGCGCTCTTGGACCTGAGAAGCCTAACGTTCCTACTCAGAGGGACCCTCAAGTGGGCCCTTCACCCTGTGGCCTTACTGAGCCTGTCAATCAGACACTGTGACCCCTTATAATGCTGGATCCTCTGGAATATTAAGTTTTTCTTTTTTCTCTTTATGGCATCTCCTTTTTCTTCCTCCCATTCAAGCAGGAGTAGTCTGATAGTCTTGCTGGGTCTTTGCTCAAAAATTGAGGACATACTTACCTGATCATGAAGGTGGTTTTCCCAGGGCGAGTCTTATTCTTTGCACTCGGATGTGCTGACCCCTGCGATTTCCCCAAATGTGGGAAACTCTACTGCATAATCTGTGGCAGGGGGGCCTGCGTTCATGCTCACCCCTGGAGAAAATTTGAGGACCATTTTGGGAGTTTACAGAAGAGCTAAAGGAAGTGGTTTACAAATGTCCATCCCCTACATCAGGGGTCCTCAAACTATGGCTCGCGGGCCACATGCAAATACAAATATTGTATTTGTTCCCGTTTTGTTTTTTTACTTCAAAATAAGATATGTGCAGTGTGCATAGGAATTTGTTCATAGTTTTTTTTTAAACTATAGTCCGGCCCTCCAACGGTCTGAGGGACAGTGAACTGGCCCCCTGTTTAAAAAGTTTGAGGACCCCTGCCCTACATCAACTGCTCTGAGACCAGAAAGTGATTCTTCCAGCAGGAGATGGGAGGCCTCTGCAGCAGGAGCCCCGCCCTGCTTCTGGGAAGGGTGTGTAGAGAGAACAAGACCCTGGGAGGCGTGGCTCCCACCGTGCATCAGGCATGGGAACCATCCGCACTGGGTTCCTGGCCTAGCACAGAGGCAGGGAGAGGATGGGGACAAAGGCATCTCCGTACTAAACTATGGAGACTGGTGGCTGACCTCGCGTTTTGACCAAGTATAGGACCCGGGAGCATCTCACAGAACTTTTGTGCAGCCTGGAGGAATGGGGCTCACAGTGAGAAATGACTAATAAAACATGACTCTGAGTTTAGGCACCAAGATTTATGCCCATAGCGACCAGAGGACTGGCGTTGACCAGAGTACACCACACTGTTTCCTGTCTTTGAGAGCAGCCTCTGCGCATGCTGTTCCCTCTGCTTAGAAAGCCCTTCCTTCCCACAGTCTGATGAACCCCACCGTCCTTTACATCCAGGCTCAGAAGGTGCCTCCTCTCTGGGAGGCCACCCCACAGAGACATACCTGTCTGCACCCTGCTTCCCCTTCGGGGTGACACTCACTTCTATACTGTGATATATTTCTCTTTATTTGTTTTTATTGGGATATTATTCACATAACACAACATTCACACTTTTGTAGTGTATAACTCAGCATTTTTAGCATATTCACAAAATTGTACATCATTATCTAATTCCAGAACATTTTTATCGCCCCCAAAATAAACCCCACACCCATTAGCAGTCACTTTCCTTTCTCCTCTCTTCCTAGTCCCTGGCAACCACTAATCTATTCTCCCTCTATATGGATTTGCCTATTCTGGACAATTCATATAAATGGAAACATACTATATTTGTCCTTTTGTGTCTGGCTTCTTTCACTTAGCATAATGTTTTCAAGGTTCATCCACATTGTGACGTGTGTACATACTTCTATTTTTTCTTTTTTAAGATAACAATATACTTTTATTGTTTGACCAAGCTATTTTTCAAGATAAGGTAGTTATTACGCAACAGAAAAACAATAGTTTCCAATTCAAAATGAATTACTCTAGATTTATTTAGCAAGTCTTATTTTTATAAACAAATTAGTATCAATTTTTAATGAACTTTATCTGTATTTCACACTTTATCATTGTTTTCTACTCAAGTGATGATTCAATCAATTTCCATATAGTTTTTTTCCCCACTGCATGTAAAGATTGGTAACATTGCAAATAGGCATTAAAATGTGAATTCACAAAATATGTTTATATTCTGAAGAGACCAGAGTCTGTTTTGAACACATGCTTTTGGTTTTGTAAATATTAGTTCATGGTCACATTTTTCCGTGTGTTTCTGTACTCACCTTTGTTTGGAATCTAGGGGCAGGAAATGATAGCAGAAGGCAGGAAAAGGAAAGTTCAAAGACTTTTTTTAAGGGCTCCATTTCCTAATAAAATGGATGATTTCCACTCTACCTCTTTGGCCATCAAAGGAATAGAAAAATTAATAAATTCTCAGTATGATTATAAACCCCATGTAATGCCATTAAAGAGGTAGATTAACAGATTAAAGTGAGAGATTCAAGTTCAAAGAATAAAAAGGCATCTTCATAGACAATCCTCTGATTTCTTAGAATGGAGAAGGCCGGACGGAGCCCCAGGGACTCGGGATGAGAGGGTCCACTGAACCTAGTAACTGCAGCCTTGACCACTTGCGCACTTGAACCCACGGCTCGAGTGGGGGATGGGATTTATTCTTCATGGTTCTGGGGGCAGAGCTGGTATCAGGAAACAAATGGTGACTGTTACTCCCAGCTCTGGATCCGGTGGGACTCCCATTTGATAACAAGTGAGCCTCTGGGTTTATCTCAGACATTGTCTGAGTGTAGCAGGAAGGACGTTGGCCTATACCCACCGGGTGTGACTGCTGTCTCGCTGGCTGGGACCCTGGGCAAGTCACGTGACCTCTCTGCCCCTTGGCCTCTTCATCTGTATTGAACAGGCACAGGGTAGCATTTTCTTTTTTAAAAATATATTATTATCAATTTCAGAGAGGAAGGGAGCAGGAGAGAGAGATAGAAACATCAATGATGAGAGAAAATCATCAATCGGCTGCCTCCTGCACGCCCCTCACTGAGGATTGAGCCTGCAACCGGGGCATGTGCCCTGACCAGGAATCAAATCGTGACCTCCTGGTTCACAGGTCAACGCTCAACCACTAAGCCACGCTGGCCGGGCCAGGGTAGCATTTTCAAAGAGAATAATGGCCATTTAAACTTTAAAAAAGAAAGTAATTATATAGCAGAGGAGGATAAGAGCTCTGG
This sequence comes from Myotis brandtii, assembly GCF_000412655.1. Taxonomy (NCBI): domain Eukaryota; kingdom Metazoa; phylum Chordata; class Mammalia; order Chiroptera; family Vespertilionidae; genus Myotis; species Myotis brandtii. The sequence continues at coordinate 4,428,032 of NW_005366873.1, read as the reverse complement.
GTATACCTGGGCTGGGCTGAGTGTTGAAGGCCCCGTGTGTCTGGTCAGTGTCTGGGAACGGGGGCTGTGTCAGGGCAGGGGCTCAGGGGTCCAGTGGAGAGGTCACCCTCCAGTGGGCAACGTTGAGGCACATGCTGTGAGTTGGCTGAGAATGAGATTGGAGAGACTGGGTAGCATCTGACTCTCCTTCCTGATGGGGCCCAGGGCAGGGGCAGCAGGTAGCACAGTGAAAAACAGGAGTGAACACAGGCTGGCGGCAGAGGGCTCCACACCCTATCCACTCCTCCATTTGCTCATCCAAAAAGCATTTGTACCCACCTGGCATGGCTCAGTGGTTGGGCATTAACCTAGGAACCAGGAGGTCACAGTTTGATTCCTGATCAAGGCACATGCCCGGGTTGCAGGCTCAATCCCCAGTGAGGGGCGTGCAGGAGGCAGCCAGTCAATGATTCTCTCTCATCATTGATGTTTCTATCTCTCTTTACTTTTCCCTTCGTCTCTAAAATCAATAAAAATATTGGGGGGGGGGGCAAGCGTTTGCTAGTGCCCATAACACTCCAGACCTATGTTAGATCGGGGACCCAATGGGAACGGGAGATCCAGGAGACCACAGACTCAGGTACAGACCAGCCCACTTGAAGGCCCCAGGCTCTGTGATCCAGGGCAAATTACTCCCAGTTTCTGGACCTTTCCCTCATCTGTGGATAGTGACGGGACTTCCTCACAGGGTTGACTGGGGGAGGAACAACATGAGAGATGATGAGGGGAAAATATTCAGCATTCCCTGAGCACCAATAAATGCCAACCATTGTATTGGCTTTCATTTATGTGTGTTTGCAACCTTAATAAGTAAATAAGTAATAACTATTTCCTAAAGAATCTCTTCTACATGTGTACAAAGAAGAATTTATGCTGGATGGTCTAAATAGCCAAACAACTGAACACAACCTGAGTGTCCAAGAGTTGGGGAGTGATTAACACATAGTGCATAACTCCGTGCATTCTAAGACTTACTGCACAGCTGTTTTGTAGAAGGAGGTAGCTCATATGAACTGAAATGGAGAGATCTCTAAGAAATAGCATTAAGTAAGTGTTAAGGGTAAGTTCCCAAATTGGTACAGAATGGTTCCATTTCTGTAAATCTAAAAAAAGATCTAGAAGAATTCACACCAAATGATTTTGCCGTGGTTACCCCCTGGGAGGGGATGTGGTTAAGGAGGGTGGCCTGAAGGGGGTTTCACTTTATCTGTAATGTTTAAATTCAAGAATACCTGCTATACTTCAGGTATCAAAAAAGATTTAAGGGGGTAGGTGGGTGGGTGAGAAGAGGTCAACCAAAGAACTTGCATGCATATATGCATAACCCATGGCACAGACAATGGTGTGGTGAAGGCATGGGGGGTGGGGGAGACGGGGGGCGCTAGAAGGGATCAATGTGGGGAAAAAAGAGGACATACATGATACCTTCAACAATAGAGATTTTTTTTAAATGATTGTAAAAGAAATGACCTTTTTTCCGCCTCTCTGAGCCTCAATTTATTTCTCTGCAGAACAAGGAAAATGGTCCCTGCACTAGGAGATGTTTAATGGTCCTTACCTCCCTGTGGTAAGATATAAATAACATGAAATGTACTTATTTACCTCACCCATTTTCAAGTGTACTGTTCAGCGGTGTTACGTACATTCACACTGTTGTGCAACCATGACTGCTATCCATCTCCAGAACTTTCTCACCATCCCAAACTGAAACAGCTGTGAGGGGGAGGCTGGGCAGCTCCGGTAAACCCCCAGCCCCAGCCCTCCCTGCAGGTCCGCTCACAGGAGTGGGCGTGTGTGCAGGGGGTTGGGACCCTGGGGTTTCCCTTCGATCTGTAAACTGGGGACAGGTGGGTGGGCTCAAAGGCAGGAAATTCTGAGTCAGGAAACCTGTGGGTGCGCCCACCTCCCTCTCTCAGCCTCGCTAACTGCAGGTTAAATTCCAGACCCCACAGCCGTGGCATCGACAAAGCATCTATGGCTCCTTTGCTCCCTGAGATCAGTCGTCACCTATCAGTCCTCACCTTTCTTTGTTTCATGACGGTCTTTTTCTCTTTTCTGATTCTAAAATGAATACGCCTATTGCAAACTGACCTGAGTGCAAAGGGAGACAACTAAGAGGAGGCCACCAGCCTGCGATCGTGGCAGTCACGGGTCGTATAGTGCAGACCTTGTGCCAGGCACTGGGCTCCAGACCCCCGGGTCCTCCCTCCAGCACCACCCCCGCCCTTCACAGCGATGTGACCCCACCTGAGGACCAAAGACGCTGGGCCTGAATGAAGGGCTGGGGCCAGCAGTGTGGGGCTCAGTCGGTTTTCTGTTTCAGCCTCTGTCCTGTTTCTGTTCATATTTGGATTTGTCATGCCTTAAGAATCATTGTTTTACATTTCAATGTGGGCTGGTTTGGGTATTTTAGGAATAACAAGATATGCTATTTATAGCATCGTTTACTCATGAAATGATCGCATTGGGTGTTATTTAAAATTGTTTTAAAAAGGATCAGGCTCACGTTGTTGAGCGGCTGTCTGTTTGCCCCCCCCCCCCCCCCCCCCCCCACAACCTCCCTGCCCTGCTGGGCCGCTCGGCCCTCTTCACTCTCCCCATGACGCGTCTCCGGAGGGCAGCTCAGCCAGGCTGTGCTCTTACATATTCTGTACATGTGAAGTGTAGAGCGTCCTCACCTCACCACCTTCTGGAAAGGACCAAAAAGTTTAGGCTTCTGGGAAGGGTTCCCCGGTCTCTGGTGAAGTCCATTCTAACCTCAAGTCCAGACAAGACCCCAGAATCACCCCAAACCCTCCGTGCTGCACTGGCATCCCTGCCTGTCACCTGGGTTTGACATGGGGCTGAAGACACCTCACCTCTAAGACTGGAGATGAGACCATGTTTTCTTGTTACACAAATAATATATTATACTTGAGGCCCGGTGCGCAAAATTCATGCATGGGTGGGGTCCCTAGGCCTGGCCGGTGATCAGGGATAATCAGGTTCCCCGCCTCCCCGCCTCCCCACCTCCCCACTGCTTCCTTCGCTTGCCACCCGCGTCCACCACCACCCACCCCGGGTTCCCCATCCCAGCCCCGGGGACCTGGCCCCAATCTAGTTATCGGGGCCTGCCAGCCTGGAGGAGGGACCAGGAGATTGACCAACAGGCCCCACTGGCGATGGGGGCCTGCGGGCTGGGGACAAGTCCTGAGTTGAGCGTCTGCCCCCTGGTGGTCAGTGCACATCATAGCAACCAGTCCTTCCATTGTAACAGTGGCTTAGGCTTTTATATATATAGATAACTTATATAAATATTAACATGAATTTTATATACTATATATAAATATAGAAAATATTAATGTATTTATATACAAATATAGTTGTACATATGAAACTACGGAGAAACAAAACTGTTGAATTTTAAAATAAAATTCATTTACAATCTGATGACCTAGAAAGAACCACTTTTAATACATATATTTTGTGATATGTATATATGTGTGCATGTGTATAGAGGGGTGTGTGTGTGTGTTTAAACAAACGAAAAAATGAAATCATACTACATGTACTATTTTCTCATCTTTTTTCTCTTAACACTATGTTGTGAGCACCTAACTGGCTGTGTGACCAAGTTAACTAAACTCTCTGTGCCTCAATTTCCTCATCTGTAAAATGGGGATGCTGTGAGGACTAAAGAAATTATGTGTAAACCTCAGAAGTGGGCCTGGTACATAGTGTTCCCTCAATAAGTGTTAGTTATCATTACTTTTATTATTATGTGTCTTTTTTTTAAAAAATATGGAACGCTTCACGAATTTGCGTGTCATCCTTGCACAGGGGCCATGCTAATCTCTGTATTGCTCCAATTTTAGTATGTGTGCTGCCGAAGGGAGCACTATTATATGTCATTCTTAACAGTTGCACAGAATTCCATTGTGTGGACCAATGGATTTGGTTCTGAACAGGTAATTTGCAATGTCTGCAGACATTTCTGGGTGTCCTATTGGGGTAGGAGATGTTATTGGCATTTGGTGGATGGAGGCCAGGAGGCTGCTAAACATCCTACAGTGCAGGAGAGTCCCCCAAAAACGTCGATCGGGCCAAGGTTAAGAAAACCTAGTCTAGACAGTTTCTGGTTTGCTTAACCAGCTCCCTGTTGTTGGATGTGTACTTTGGACTGGTCTTTCTTAGTCTACACCCCACTGCAGAGTATCTGTACAAGTACTGTGGCGCTTGAGGAGGGGATGGGAGCGGCTGTGCCTGTATCCAGCCGGGACATGGGCGGGAAGGCAGTCTGAGATGCGTGACCCTCAAGTCCCCGTGTACCTCCTGTGACCCTGCTAACTATGATGTAAAGCACAGAGCTGGGTCGTGTCACTGGCGACAGACCACGGGGTTAACGACCCCACTGCCACTGAGGGGCAGCTCCCTGGAGATGTCTGGCTGAGATAAGGGAGGGGAATAAAGGGCTGCTGTATATTACGCCTCTGGGTGACCTTTGGGGCATGGGGGATGTCTTCCTTTGTCTTGTCTGCAGACTAGAAACTAAAACTTAAAACTTGCGATTGGACACCAAAACCCACATGTAAATCGTGCTTCCTTTGCTGTGAGACGAGCCCATAGTTCTCATGGAGAGTATAAAGGGGCTCCCCAGGCCCAGAGGGTCGACGGGCAGAGAAGCCCTGGATGCTGGCCTGTGGGAGCCAAGTCCCCTCCTCTGGGCTGTGCTCCCCGAGTCCCTCCTGAGGCCCCCAGCCTCTTCTGCGGAGTGTGCTTCTACAGCACACAGGACGCTTGCTCCCCACTCGCCTGCAGCCCTCAGAGACCCTCCTGGCCTGTATTTCCTCAGCCTTCTTTGCACCGGACACTGGTACAAAATGAACAACACAGACACGGCCCAGCCTTCATGGGGACAGACCTTATGCACGGAAACAAGTGGGCAAGCGCGTTAGCTTACAGTGTCCGAATGGTGACCGTGGTGATGGAACTCAACTGGGATGACACGCCCGCCAGAGCACCAGGCAACTTCTCCGGGGAGAAGGCGTCTGGGCTGCAGCGCATGATAAGGGGGGTCAGCGCGTGAAGATGGGGGGGAAGGTATTTCCAGCAGAGGGAACAGCAGTGCGAAAACCCTGCGGAGGGAATGAGTGTGTCTCATTGGAGGAAATGACAGACACCTGTCAGCCTCTGAGATGCTCCCCGCCCTCCTCGCTGCACCTCACACACCTACCTTTTCCTAAGAAGCAGGGCTGCCCAGTGGTTAGGTACCAGGGCTGCCTGGGCTCTGAGCCTGGGCGCGGGGTTTCCCTGTCCCTGGGAGGTGGGCAGTCCCCTACCCTCTCTTTGCTCGCCAATGGAGCTGCTAATAGTGTCTCTCTTTAAGATCGACTTAATAGCACTTGGCACAAGGCAAGAGCCCAATAAATGTTACTGTTATTTTATGGGCCATTGGGAAGCTTGCTGGAGCCAAGCCACAGCATATCGAGAGGAAATTTATTTCCTCACAGTTTCCCGCCACAGAACTCAGGAGGGGAGAGTCATCTGGCACCGCTCTGCCCAGCGGGCGGCAGCCCCGGCTGCCATGGTGGGGTTGCTGCTCTCAGAGGTAAGGCCCAGGGAACACGCCTCCCAGGTCAGCCAGGCCCCCCACCAGGGCAGGAGGGGGAGGCCCTTCTCTCTGGGGTCCTCCTCTGGCTGAGGATGAAGGAATCATGAGGAGGTGGGCGAAGCCGGGTCCAACACAGTTATGTCAGTTTTCATTCCAGCTCCACATTCCCACACAGGTCAGAGGAGCTGGGGGTCAGGTAAGGGGTGCGGTGCCGAGGAAGCCCCTCCCCTGTGCTCTCCTGCGGTGGCTCCTGACAGCACAGGGACCCCCACCCCCCAGAGGCTCACTTTCCTCCCTTCCTCCTTGCCAGCGTGCACCCCCGCAGTGCCTGGTGTCAGCCTCTCCCTGGCGCCTCATAACTGCCCAGGTCCCCCTGTTCCTGGACAGGAAGCCCCTCCTGACCTGCCCCTCCGACCTCCAGCCTCTCCTTTCCTCCCTCCCCTCCCCGCCTTCCTGCCTCCCCTCTGCCA
>NW_005366873.1:4416281-4421804 GCF_000412655.1 Myotis brandtii | reverse complement strand
GCCCAGGCACTTTTCTCCCCCTTTCACAGTGGGGCCAGGGCTCCGATTCTAAGGTCCCCCAGGTCTGTGACAGCAATGCCCAGGAGTCACCAGGCTCTCCGGGCACAGGCCTTGGAGCAAAGACACATCTGATCTGAAAGCGGCTTTCTGGAAGCGGGGATGAAAGTGTCTTCAGCAAGTTTCCTTCTTTAAAAAAGTGGTGACTGGGACCCAGGGGCTTTGCGCTGCCTAGGAGTTTGCAGCTTCCTTTGCTCTGAAAAGGCCGATGGGGAGCGGGGAGGAGCCCAGCGGGGCACACTCAACGCCCCCAGGCTGAGGTAGTGACTGGGAATTAACTGAGGACAGGTGAGCCCTGGGACAGGACCTCCTGCCCTTGGGCAGTCATGAGCACTGACCAAATGCATGGCCTGACCGGGGCTGGACACACTTTGCCCATCCACTCAATGGGCGCGCACTGGACACCCGCCTGTCACACCACCATGGGACATGCCCAAGCAACCCACGAGGCACGACGTGCGCGTGCACTCACGCATCTAGCAGGTGATTCACCCTTGTCCCTACATCCAACAATTACACACCAACAGACTCACAAAGACAACAATATCCCCACCGACAGAGCCGCATCACATTGACACGCAACACAGCTCCCAAGGCAACAGGTCATCCCACTCACACCTCCCAGCACTTTCATTTCCGCCCACCAAGTGCACAGTCCACCCTCCCTCATGGGCACCCACCACTTTGGGGCCAGGCCCTGACCCACACACACAGCAGATGGCTCTCACGATCTACACACAGCAGTGTCTGGTCAGACCCTTCCCCTCTCTCAGACACACACACACACACACACACACACACACACACACACACACTCCTCTCCCTGGGAACTCCATTCTTAGATTCTCCGTGGTGGGACCGAGATGCAGGCACCCAGCTCCAGGCCTCCATCCTGCAGCTGAATGAAGGCTACATAAGAGAGCTCCTCTTTCCCCGAAGCCCCAGGCGGAGCCCAGGGTTGGTTCTGATTTGCCAGGACTAGCTCTCATGCCCCCGTGGGGACCTGGAGGGTAGTTAAGCCCCAGCGAAGCCCATAGAGCTAGAGTTGGAGGCATGATTCCCCCAAAGAAAATAAGATCACTGTTACCAGAAGGGGGAATGGACTCAGGACAGGCAAAAACAGTGCCCATGAAAACAGTGATTTTCAATCTTCAGTGAGACCACATTGAATCGTGTTAAAACGCAGATTCTGGTTCAGCAGGCCTGGGGGTTGGGGGCTGGGAGTCTACATTTCTGACTCGCTCCCCGGGGCCGTTGCTGTTCCCCTGGCCCACACCCTCCGAGTGGCAAGGGCCCTACTCAACCTACATACAACGAGGGGACCAGGGTGCTGATGGAGTTGGGCCCACCTTGGTCCTTCCTCCCTCCTGAGCCCCAACCGGGCCTCTTATGTTACTCTTCACCCCAACCAGGGCAAGCTGTTTTTCTTTTTCCTATTTTGCAGGTGAGAAAACAGAGGCTCAAATAAATTCTGTGACTTTCCCAAGTCACCCTTGTGGCAAGGAGTTGAGCTGGGCCCCAGATACCTGCCTGCTCTGAGGGACTGTAGAGCTCTCCTCAGCCAGCCCCTCTTCTTACAGGGACATTGGGGACAAGTCTGGCAGACAGAGCCCTCACCAGGATCCCTCCCACTCTTGGGACGGTGTTGAAGGGCTGCCAGGACGAGGAAAGAGAAGTGGCCCACCGTGTTACCGTCACATTTGCCAGGACTGGAAATTCCCAGGGCGCTGAACAGATGCTGTGTCAGCTGATGAGGGTTTTACAGCTACCGCAGACCCAGGTGACCTTCTGGTTGTGTTGTTTGTAAATCAAAGTTGGAAAGGGCAAAGGTCATCTGGGTTTCGTTCCTCCCCCCCACTCCCCCACCCCATTATTATTAACCTTCTCTCCCTTATCAGTTTTCTCCTTTCTGCTCTCCAGTTGTTATCGGATCAGATGAAGTCTCACCCAAGGTGGGGCCAGTCACACCTGGGCTCCGGAGGAAGAACTGTGGATGTCCCCGGCCCCTGCCGCCACCTCACAGAGGTGCAACAGGCATTGCAAGTGATCTGAGGAGGAACCCTTAGTGGGTCTACGGGCTGGCACCCACGGCAGATCACTAGGATGATCCAAATACTGAGGAATGAGCTACAGGAGAGGGAGGGCGTTCCCCAGGGGTCATGGGTTGAATTGTACGCCCCAACATTTATCGATTGAAGTCCTAACCCCCAGGACCTCAGAATATGACTTTATTTGGAAATAGGGTCTTTGAGATGAGGTTATATTGCAGTAGGATGGGCCCTAAATCCAATATAATGGTGACCTTTTATTTTATTTTTTATTATTATTATTATTATTATTACTTTGCCGCAAAAAGCTTTGTTGTTTCCATTTATTGGTCCAATGCATGGGAGAGGAAGACTTCAGAATGGTTAAAAGGATTGCTAGTGGTTTCAGGAAGAGGCTCAGGCAAAAGCCAGACACCAGGGGAAGGCAGAGGGGGCCCTCAAAGGCCTCTGAGCTCCAAAGGCTCCTAGATGTACCTGAGGGCAAGCCTTTTAAAGAGACACTCGCCCAGCCCAGCCCAGCCTGGGGGCCGGCCATGCTGCAAAGGTGAGTCAGGTGTGGCCCATCTTCTTGATGAGTTTCACCTGCTCACCCAGGAAGTGTTTCTACAGGAAGTCACAGAGCTGAGGGTCTGCGCGGGCAGAACCCAGGGCCCGCAGCTCAAACAGGACCTGGTTCAGGTTCTCCAAGGCCATGGTGGCTTCCATGGCATCCTGAGTTTTGCCCCATTCGTATTGGGATGGCTTCCGCATGTCCTGGACGAGAACTCGGCTGCTGCGCTGGTTTTGCATCTTTAAGAGACGCTCGGCACCCTCACGCTTCGCTAACGAGTGGAAGAAGTGGCCCACGCCCTCCGGAGCCACATCGTCGAGGTGGACGTAGAAGCCCAGGGACAGGTAGGTGCAGACACCGCAGATGCAGGCTGGCCAGGCGTTGGCGACAGCCTCCCCCTGGGTGGAATAATGCTGACAAGCTTGGGAGCTCATGGTTGTTCAGCAATGAGGAGTTAAGGTCCGCAAATGGCGTTGGCTGGCCTCAGAGGCTGAGGATGGCTGAGGTGCTGCCACAGGGGGTGACGTTCTGGAGGCTGGAAGTCTGGGGTCAGGATGTCACCTGGTCGAGTTCTTGCAGGTTGCAGACCGCCGTCCGCCGTCTTCTGGCTGTGTCTTCGCCTGGTGCGAACAGCTGGTGTCCTCTTAAGGGGCACCATTCAGACAGACAGGTGCACAGGGGGCACCAGGTGAGGAGGAAAGCAGAGATTGGGGGGATGTGGCTGAAGTCAAAGAACACAAAAGACGGCCAGCGAACCCAGAGCTAGGTGACAGGCACGGGGCGGAGTCTCCTTTCCAGTCTCAGAAGGAACCATCCTGCCAACACCTTCATTTCAAACTTCTAGCCTCTGGAATGTGAGACACATTTCTGTTGTTGAAGCCACTGAGTTTGTGGCACTCAGTTATGGCCACCCTAGGACACGAATACCCCGTTGCTAGAGGAGTTCACCCTGAGGCCAACAGCCACGTGGCAGGATAAACAAGCCACCCCTGGAATTGAAAATTTTCAACTAGCCACATTAAAAAAAAATGAAATTCATTTTAATAATATCTTTTATTTCACATAACTTATCCGGAACATCACAAGTAGTAAAAAGAGTTGTTGAAATGTTTTATATATATTTTTTTGTTTGTTTCATACAAAGTCTTTGAAATCTAGTGTGCTATTTTCCACCGATAGCACCGCTCAAGTGGGATTAGCCACATTCCAGGTGCTCAGTAGCCACTCACAGGTAGTGGCTACCGTATAGGACACATAGGTCCAGTTCCTTCTCCCCTCTGTATCCATGTGGCTTCAGGCAATTTACTGAGCCTGTTACATCCTCAGTTTCTTCACCTGTAAAATGGGTCAGTAATGGTACCTTCACCACAGGGTTGGCATGAAGATGAAGTGCGAAGGATGCGCCTGTGCTTATCGGGTTTCTGATACAGGGTAAACCTATAACCAAGCACTGTTACTGTGGTACAGGCCTGAGGGCATCAGACCAGATGTAGAAGGCCATTCCCCGTTGAAGGATCAGACAATCACCACAGTTCTCACTGGGCTCATATTGCACTCCCTCCACACTCAGACCCAGGCTCCCCATGGGAACCAACCTGAGTCTTCCTCCTCCAGGAAGTCTGCCTAAGAGCCCCAGCCCTCATGTTAAATTCTCAGAGCACCCAGGGAGAGTCCCCCAACTTAATACTTAATTGTTCTGTTCATTGTGTAATACATGTGAGTGAGGTTTTGCATCGCTTGAGGGCTAGGGTATGCTTCCTCCTTTTCTCCTCCGGCCTCTGAGTTTGAGGTTCATGTCATCAGTCAGGCAGCAACCTTTATTGAGCACCTACCCTGTCGGCCATCTTTATCTGCCGGGCTTAGTGTAGGGGTCAGTGGCCACGTGCAGGTCGGTTTACCCAGGCACACCTCTCAGAAGCCCCCAGAGATGTGGTCTCCGGACTCTAAGACCCATGGCCCGGGCTAGAACAGCCATCCCTGTGGTCCAGCCCAGGGCAGTGGAGGTCCGAGAACCTCTCTGGAAAGAGAGGTCAGAAGTGCCAGAGGACACTTTCCGGCACGCTTCACCCAGCAGGGAAAGCTTTCCTGCCACGGCTGGGTGGGCCAGCCCAGGATGAGACCAAGGGCTGCCCTTTGAGCCACCTGCCCTCCTCACTTCCCCCTTTGCCCAGATGGCATTTTGTGGTTTGTTTACCACAAGTCACACCCTGATAGGGGCCCCGCTGGCTGGGAAGGGTAGATGAGTCACCAGCACTTCCATGAGAGGCTGATGTAGGCGAGAGTCACAATCACGCCAGCCCAGCCCGGCCCCTCCTAATCCACCACCCTCCCCACCCCCAAACACACAGGCGCTGAGTGATCACCCTAGGGCTGATCTGGCACGGGACAGGGACAGGCTGGCTGAAACGACAAGTCCTGTGGGCATTCGAGGCCTCACCCACTTCGGTTTCTGCGAGCAGCCCCTTTCTCTTCCCTGTCAACGCTCCATACAGGATCCAGAGAAGCCATTGTCCCCCAAGCCAGTCCTATAGATCCATCCCACCCCAGTCTTCCTGCGCCTCCGCTCTTACTCCACGGGGGCAAAAGACCTGGGTTTCAATCAGACCATGCCACCGACTAGCTGTGTGGCTGTGGTCAAGACATTTAACTTCTCTGGCCCATCCGGCGTGGCTCAGTGGTTGAGCGTCGACCTATGAGCCAGGAGGTCACGGTTCGATTCCCGGTCAGAGCACATGCGTGGGTTGTGGGCTCGATCCCCAGTGTGGGGCGTGCAGGAGGCAGCCAATCAATGATTCTCTCTCATCATTGATGTTTCTATCTCTCCCTCCCTCTCTCTTCCTTTCTGAAATCAATATATATATATATATA
>NW_005366873.1:4413758-4416049 GCF_000412655.1 Myotis brandtii | reverse complement strand
ATTTATTATTATTATTATTATTATTATTTTTTTAAGACATTTAACCTCTCTGAGCTCCAGATTCTCCAACCATCCAATGAGGATAGCAATATCCTCATCGGGTTGTTCTAAAGTTTATCTGAGACCATTTCCATCCCGTGCTTGGTGTGGCGAGTGGCACCCATGATCACAGTGCTGATGACCATGAGCTTGTGCAGGGGGCTTATTCTGCGACCAGAAGGCACATTCCAATCTGGTGCAAAGCTAGGAAACATGGAGTACATTTTACCTGCTTTTTTGGAGATTTTGCAGCCTATGACTTTTTGTTGAGGAATTTGTACTGATACAAGGCAACTCATTCATTCCACAAATATGCTCTCAGCACCTGCTAAGGAGGTGACGTGTTCTTGGCGGTCTCAAGAGCAGGACTTGAGGATGTGGATGAGAGGCGTTCCTGGCAGCTGCCCAGGCCCACATCACGAAAGTCCCTTTCATGCTTCACTGAGGTGATGGCAGGTTCTTCGCCTGGGTCCCTGTCTAGTGGGCCGAGCATGGCCAGAAGGTGACTGATGTCCAAGGAGGGGAGGCTGGAGGGGCCTGTGCCCAGGGATTTGAACCAGCTGGGGTTTGGGTCCCAGCTTCAGGTCTTCTAACTCTGTGACCTTAGGGAAGTCAATTAGTCTTATAGAGCCTCCGTTTCTCCTCTATTAAATGGGCGTAATAATACCTAGCCTGAGGCCTCACAGGGTTGCTGTGGGCTCATGTGTGTGGAAGCCTCTTAATAACTGTTCTTTCTTTCCTTCGTTCATTCACTCCCTCCCCCTTCCTCATCCATCCACTATTCAACCACCCAACATTTTTTAATGACCTCCTTCCTCTCAGCTACTGTGGAAGGAGCTAGTGGTAGAGGGGAACCCAGGCGACGCAAGGAAGTGCTGGCCACCAGGAATCTCAGCCCTTCTTCTCCCCTCTGGCTGTCAGTGTGGGGGCCAGCAGAGTCCAGCTCAGGTGACTGGTGGCTCCTCTGTGTACAAACCGGGTCTGGGTGAGAAGCTGCCCACAGTCCAGGGCAGATGTGCAGGGTGGACCTCCCCCATTCTTGGCCCCCAGCCAGCCCTCCCAACTGGACTCTTGACCCTGTTTTCCAGCTCCTGGGCAGGAAACGAGCTCTGAAAGAAAAGGGCTGAGTGGGCTCCAGACAGCATACCCACGCTTAAGGCAGGAAGTAGGAAGTAGGGCAGGTCCCCCCATAGCTGTTTCCTTCCCTTTGAAAAGCAATGCTTTCATACACTCCTCCCCAGCAGGCTTCTGCTTAGTTCTCTTCGGAAAGAACTGGAACATGTGGCCACCCCTAGCGGCAAGAAAGGCTGGGGAAAAGGGAGCAGGATTATCACCATTATCTTAGACCAAAGGTCAGCACACTTCTGTAAAGGGCTGGAGAGTGAATATTTTAGGCTTTGTGGGTCATGCAGTCTCTATCGAAACTACGAAACTGCCGTCATGGCAAGAAAGGGCTCTAGAAAATCCATAAACAAATGGGTGTGGCTGTGTGCCAATAAAACTTTATTCATGGACACAAACTTGAATTTCAAATAACTTTCATGTGTCACAAAATATTATTTTTCTTTTGTGTTTTTCAACCATTAAAAAAAATGTCCAAAATCATTTTAGCTCAACGGCCATACAAAAACAGGGAGCAATCAGATTTGGCGCTCAGGCCATAGTTTGCCAATCCTTGGTGTAAACCAGTGGTTCTCAACCTGTGGGTCGCGATCCCTTTGGGGGTCCAACGACCCTTTCACAGGGGTCGCCTAAGACCATCGGAAAACACATATATAATTACATATTGTTTTTGTGATTAATCACTATGCTTTAATTATGTTTAATTTGTAACAATGAAATTGGGGGTCACCACAACATGAGGAACTGTATGAAAGGGTAGCGGCATTAGGAAGGTTGAGAACCACTGGTGTAGACCAATCATAACCCATTCCCTGGGGCTGGGCACACTGCCACTCCAAGGAAAGGTGTGCATGGTGTGTGTGTGTGTGTGTGTGTTTACCTACAGGTGCTCAGGGGCACTGACTGGGGTGGGGTCCATTACATGAGTGACTAGCAGTGTTCACCACAGGCCATTTTGTCAATGCACAGGAAAATAGCAGGAGTTGAACCCAAACCATCCTAATTGGAGAGCCCAGCCTTTTTGCCTCCATGTTAATAATCTCTGCTCAACGTTGAAGGGAAGGGAGGTGGAAGGCACGTGACAGACGCTATTACCAAGATGGCTCATGCGGGGACACAGGCATTTCCAG
>NW_005366873.1:4397434-4413708 GCF_000412655.1 Myotis brandtii | reverse complement strand
AGGATGCTGGGAGGAAGGAGGAGCTCCCCCCTCCCCTCACCGCAAGCGCACATCTCTGGGGTGGAGAGTGAGGTGGGGGCTTTCCTCCAGCCCTGGAGCAGGATTTCCTTTTCCCTTGATATTGATGGCCCGGAAATTGGGTCTTATTCTCATGGTAGGAGGAGAAGCCCTCCCCCTCCCATGACACCCCTTTTTCCCCTGCTCTTCCCTTCCTGCCGCCCGCTGCAGCACAAAGGAGACTCAGAGGGAGCCTGGCAGAATATGAAAGCTCAGAAGTGTCATCCTTTCAGCCATTTCAACATCTTTTCTTGAGCTCCTACCGTTTGATTTAATTTTTAAAAATGTATTCAGTTCCCACCATGCACGAGCTAGGCACTATTCCAGGGAGTTTCACATTCTTCAACTCAGTAATCCCCCAACAACCCTCTGAGTAGGTGTCATTATACCCATTTCACAGAGGTGGAAAGTGAGACCCAGAGAGCTTACGTAATCAATGGCAGAGCTAGGACTTAACCCTGGAAAGAAAGGACAATGAAAGTTGGAGGTTCAGTGCTCAGGTTCTGGAGTTGAGTTCAAATCCTGCACAGATATATAGTAGTTGCTTCCTTGGGTAAGTTATTTAATGTCACTGAACCTCAGTTTCCCCTCTCTTCCTGCAGCACCATGATTTCTCCTTGGGAAACTGCTATTCCCAACTCTCCATTCCTGGGGTTCTCCTGGCAATGAGCCCACCTGTCAGGTGCATACGCAGCTGATCAGAGCATCTTGTCCTACCAGCCTTAGTGATGAGTTCAGAGATAAGTGCATGTGACTAAATCCAGCCAATGAGCATTAGGTTTGGGATTTTTGCTGGACCCCTTAAGAAAGAAAAGGCTCTCTTTTGTATTATTGGGATATAAGCCTGGAGTTGCTGATGGCCAAATTGTCACTGCATAGGAAGAGCCTACCTGAGTATGAAGAAAAGGAAGAAAAGAAAAAGGGGCAGAACTGAGAGACCCTAGCCCCAACCAGTTTGTCTCAGTGGATAGAGTGTTGGCCGATGGACCAAAGGGTCCCAGGTTCGATTCCAGTCAAGGGCATGGTACCTCGGTTGCAGGCTCCTCCCTGGTCGAGGCTCATGCAGGAGGCAACCAATAGACTTGCTTTTCTCACATCGATATTTCTCTATGTCTTTCCCTCTCTCTTCCACTCTCTCTAAAAATCAATGGAAAAATATCCTCGGGTGAGGATTAAAAAAAATAATTTAAAAAAAAAAGGAACTGAGAGACCCTAATGGGGAGATGAGTCTCAATATGGCTCCTGGGCTCCTGGCTCCCACATTGCCTAAAACGTACCCTTTGCTGCCTTCGTTCATAAGCCTGCCCGTGTCCTTCTCTGTCTAGGCCAGCTGAGATGTTTCTCTGACACATACGATCAATAGGATGAATGTCTACTGAGTTAATGCTGCATCTCCAGAGCCTGGAGCAGGGCCTGGCACCTCAAAGGTCCTTGGTCAAACAAATAGGCCTAGAGAACTTCAAATAAAACACCCACCTCATGGGACGTTGTGAGAATAAAGTGGACAGATGAATATCCAAGGCTTGGCCCCAATGCCTAGATGGTGAGCCTCGACCACCATGGCTCTGGGCCAGACCCCTGCCTCCCACACCCCGACAGCAGCTTCTAGTCTAGTGGGCTGTCCTCCCTGCTGTCCCCAGGTGAGCAGGGGGAAAGGGGGAGAGGCGAGGGGTGATTTATGTGAGGAGCAAGGATCAAAGACCATGAGTGGAATCCAAGGTACTCAGGCTGTAGGGAACACACATAATTGTACAGACTTGGTCTCTGCCCTCCAGAACTCTGCTTGGCACTGTCCAGTCTCTAGGGCTCCCTGCCATGTGACTACCCACTACCCTGAGCTGGAGCCACTGAGCTGCCATCATTAAACACTAGGCCACAGCCTTCACACCCTGCTTTTGGCCGCCCCTGCCGACCTCGGAAGCCAGTACTGGACACTATTCCCCATGCCTCACGCTCTCTGCTGCAGCCCACTGGGCCTCCCCTAGTGCTGCCTGCCCCTTTCCAGCTCTCCCTTAATGCAGGACATTCCTCCCGGGTTACCCCAAAAGCTTTGTTGCCTACTTCCTGGTGGGCACTCCTTCATACTGTGGACAAGGAGATTTTCCTAAACTGCTGGAGGCCCTTTAAAGGCTGTTGATCACCCACAGGGCAGAGCTGTTCAGGAGCCTCACAGATCTGGCCCTTGACACTCCTCCAGCACCATCACCTCCGGGCCAGGTGAGGTGACTGGGACACAACAATTAAGGTGTCGCTCTCTCTCTCTCTCTCAGGCTATGCAGGTGCCCAAGATGCCTTAGCTGCCTCAGCCTGGTCTTCTCCAGGGACCACATGTCCTACTTCCTCTCACCTTGACCCTGTCTTGGTGTGCTGTAGGCTCCCAGATACACAGACACTGAAGCTGGAGAGCCAAGGCATGCCCTGCCCCCTCCCATCAGCTGTCTGGAAACATATATGTTCCCATTTCCAAGAAGCACCCCCCAAAATTGCCCTCTAAATCCTGTTCTTGTTGCTTTCAATCTGGATAATTAAACTCAACACCTCCGGGGTGATTAAAAATTAATTCAGCATTCAACAGGCCCGGAAATGAAATGCAGTGGGAAACACACTTGGTGCTGGGCTAGAGGTAATTAGAAAGCGGTCCTGCTGGGAAGGGTAACTAAGGCATTGCTGCAGCCACTGAGGTGTCAGTCAGGAAGGTGCCTGCCCCACGCTTATGTGGTAACAAGCCTCTTCCTGGCCTCTAATTACTTACTCTTGCTCTGACAGTTGATCGCACAAGCAGTTGGTTTACAGGAAGGGTTTTTAGTTTGTAGGCACCACTTCTGCCCAAGCCTGTTTGAGTCTCCACTCCGGCGTCCCCCACCACATCCCCTTGCTGACAGCTGCTGCCATCACTTCCCCTGTCCTCAGCCACACCATCCCCAGCAGGCCCATCCTGGCCCCTTCCTCAACCTGGCAAAGTCCCAGAATCTCTCCACCTTTTGCCCCTGATGCCCCAGCCCAGCCCCATTTGTTCCTCTCCTCGATCCTGTCCTCCAGGGGTGGTCCCCGCTGCAGGCCAGTGCCCCCTGGGAGGTCTTCATCAAGCCCCATCTCCCAGGCAACAGCTTGGGATGCTGGTATTCCAGGATGCCGCAGGAAGACATTTCCCTTCCCCATCTCAGAAGCCACCAGGGGCCTTCGCACCTCCCAAACCATCCAACTTTCCCATCTGGTACCTCTGAGCACCGTGGGCAGCAGGCAATATCTCGTTAACCCTGGAGGGCTAGAACCCTGTACTATTTTGAGATGCTCGGGAGCTAGTGGCTGAAACTGTGTTTTGCTCAAGACAATCTGTGAGCTGTTTAACTACAACAAGGCAAGAGGGGACGTTCTGAGTCTTTCCTTGGCCTTCTGGAAGGACTGGAGCAGTGCTGTCTGATACAGTGGCCATGAGCCACCAGCCCCATGTGGCCATTCAATTGAAATGAATCAAAATTGAATCAAAGTAAAACTTGGTTTCTCGGCAGCACAGGTAGCTAGTGGCTACCGTATTGGACAGTGCAAACATGACATTCCCTCGTCACAGAAAGTTCTGTGCGATGGCGCTGGCAGAGAGCATAAGCTTCAATGGCAGACCCTTTACCATTTACTCTGCAATCCTGACAACTCATTGACTTCCTGAAGCCTTCCTTCATCTCTGAATCTATAATAGTAATTACCTTGGAGAGTCTTGAGGTCCAATGAGAGAAGCCAGGTACCCGCTCTGCAGTGTTTGATAATAGGAAGAGCCGATGAAAAGAAGCCAGTGGTTCTTGGAGTAGAGGGTGCGGTGTGGTGAAGTAGAAGGACTTAGGATAAAGGAGACTGGGTTCTAGCCCCAACTCCATCACTACTGTCAGCCATATGTGAAGGCTGTGACCCACATGGCCCAAATTTAAAAGAATGAATAGAGCCTGGCTGGCATAACTCAGTGGTTGAGCATTGACCTATGAACCAGGAGGTCATGGTTCGATTCCCGGTCAGGGAACATGCCCGGGTTGTGGGCTCCATCCCCAGTAAGGGACGTGTAGGAGGCAGCATATCAATGATTCTCTCTCATCATTGATGTTTCTATCTCTCTCTCCCTCTCCCTTCCTCTCTAAAATCAATACAAAATATATATTTTTAAAAGAAAAATAAATTTAAAACATAAAAGAAAGAATAGGAAAAATCAAAATGAAATGGGAAACTCCAGCACAGATTTTGCTTTGGCGCCTGGGACCCAACATCCAGCTGCTGAGCCATTCCAGGGAGATGACCGTGAGCCCAGCAGCCCTGGGACAGGCCACTGCACTACTCAGGCCTCAGTTCCCTCCTCGGAAAGTTGGGGTTGAACGAGATGACTCCTAAAGGTCACTTCACCTCCATGGTGGGGACAGGTATCTACAGAGGTAGCTGTGGGCCCTCACGCTGTCTACCCCTTCGTGTTTCACTCCTACCCCGAGTCAGAAACAGATTCTCAGACTGAGAGCTTCCCGAGGAAACAGAGGCCTTCTTCCCAAGAAGGCTCAGGACCAATCCCTCTGAGCATTTGGTCAGAGGCAGGGCTTGGGGTGGGCGTGAGCTGGGCATCAGGACAGCCTGGGTTCTGTCCAGCCCCAGTCCCGCCACTGGCTTTCTGGGTATTTGGGTATTTTTCTAACCTTAATTTCTTCATCTATAAGATGGAGATTAGAAACTTAGACACTAGGTTAGTGATTCCCAACCAAGCGAATCCCCAGAGAATTCCAGTGGGGACAGATGTTTAAATGGAGAAAGATGGTGGAAACCGCTAAGTGTGCGAACTGAGCAGCACCACAAGGGGACAAACTGGCATTCCGAGCCTCCTGAGATGAGGCAATGAGAATATCATCTATGTGGCATTCTTGCCCCCAAATGGGTATCTAGCCACGAGGAGACAACCAGACAGATCCACATTGTACGGTATTCTCTTAAAACAACTGGCAGGAACTCCTTAAAATGTCATGGCCAAGAAGGAAAGCCAAGGCAGAAGGTAACCAGTCACCTGATGTATGACCCTTGTTAAGATCCTCGATTAAAAATGACATTATTTGAACCCTTGGAGAAAATTTTTTTTAAATATATTTTATTGATTTTTTACAGAGAGGAGGGGAGAGGGATAGAGAGTTGGAAACATCGATGAGAGAGAGACATCGATCAGCTGCCTCCTGCACACTCCCCACTGGGTATGTGGGGAGTCCCCGCAACCAAGGTATATGCCCTTGGCCGGAATCAAACCTGGGACCCTTGAGTCCTCAGGCCGCCGCTCTATCCACTGAGCCAAACCGGTTAGGGCCCTTGGAGAGAATTTAACATGGAGTATATGTTAGAGACCATTATTGCATCAGGTTTTGTGACTATGCAGAGAACGTCCTTGTTCTAAGATAATAGCTGGTGTCTTCAGAGGTAGACCGTCATCATGCTTGCAAGTTATCTCCCGAAAGAAACAGCAAATGTGGCAACAGGTGAATGACTCATGAATCCAGGTGAAAGCTATAGAGGTGCTCACTGTGTTCACTTTTCAGCTTCTCTGTAGGTTGAGATTTTCCAAAATAAAAAACCGGGAGGGAAAAGGGCTTAACAGAAATTGTCTTTGTAATGAGGCTGCTTTGAGTTAATCACCAGGAATCAGAGCAAATGCTTATTGAGTTTTGAGCACCTGCCAGACACTGCCAAGAGCTTTCTGTGAATAATTTCACTTCATCTTCACATCAGTCTCTTGCGGTGGGACTGTTAATACAGAAGAGGATCCTCAGACACGGATGGGTGAAGCGACTTCCTGCAGGTCCCACAGCGAGGAAGCAGATGGGCCAGGGATCTGAGCGCAGGCTACTGTGGCTCCTGGCCTGTTCCCTTAACTACTTGATCCTAGATTAAGTCTTTCAAAACATGATTCTCTGGGGTGAAAATAATAGAGAATTCTGGGGGAAGAAAAAATGATTAGTGGTTGCCAGGGTTTAGTGGGGAGAGAGGGATGGGTGAACAAAGCAAAAAGGATTTTAAGGGCAATGAAAACACCTTACATGATACTATAATGGTGAATATATGTCATTATACATTTGTCAAAACTCACAGAACGTACAAAACCAAGAATGAACCTTAATGTAAACTATGGACTTGGGGTGATTATGAGTCTATGTAGGTGCATCAATTGTCACAGATATACCATCTAAAGCAAGCATGTCAAACCCAAAGGCTAACACGGGCCAAATAAACAAGGTTTAAGTTTATGTGGGCTGCAAAAACAAAACAAAACAAAACAAAAAGCTTCAATTTTCATAGAAAAGTAGGTTTATTTCGAAAAGTATAGTATTAAAAAAAGAACAAGACAATGATAAAATTAATGTTTTCTTCCTGACAGTTGGCATCTCTTCTCTGCTACTGTCATTCCTACTTCGGGGGAAATCTTGTTCGCAGTGATTACTTTCAAAACTGACCCAAGGCGAATGTCAGTAATTCTGGATCTGACAGGAGACATATTTCCTTTCATAATTGTAAATAACTGCTCACACCGTTATATTGGCTGGACCGCAAAAATATTCGTTGTGGGGCGCATGCAGGTCGCGGGCCACGAGTTTGACATGCTTGATCTAGGGGGGGTTGTCGACGAGGAGGAGGCTGTGTGTGTATGGGGCCAGGAGTATATGGGAATTCTCTGTACTTTCTGCTCAATTTTGCTTCAACCCTAAAACTCCTCTAAAAGATAAAGTTTATTTAAAAAACACAACTACATTTCTCAGGCCTCCTAGATTCCAGACATAGTTCAGGTTCAGCCATATGATTTGGATCTAGCAGACAGACCCTGGCAGTGGGAGGGGTGGTGCAGACACCAATCATGAAAATGGGCAGAGGGAACCCAGGACCTGAGGAGAGGCTGGGCTGAGACACCCAGAGGCCAGAGGAGCCTGGGTCCCTGAGACCAGCTGCATTCTGGGAAACATGCAGTCCCCACCCAGGGGGCCCTGCCGTTTTGGGCTCAGGGGAGAGAGAGGCCAGAGGAAGTGCAGACCAGGCCTGGGAACACCCCCCAGCGCTAAAGGGGAAGATTTGCATCTGGGCTGTGGGAGGAGGCTGTTTGTGGAGGGATGGAGGTGTTTGCTGTTTTCTGTTGGCTTTTCCTTCTCCCTTTAGCCTCCCCTCCCCCTCATCCATAACTGGTCGAGCCTGGGTCCCTTCCTCTGACTCAGGGGCAGGGAAGGGGAGTGTCCCACAGAGCCGCCCATGTCCCTGGCTGGCAGCCTTGCCCCCAGGGCCTCTGTGTCCACCAACTTCCACTGAGCACCCTGCTCCTCTTTGCGCTTTTCCTGATGACGTGAATGCCGTGGGCACAAGCGTGTGGTTCCCTCAGGTCTCCAGTGATCAGGATGAGGAGGCTTAACTGGGCCTTTAGCCTTTCCCCCTTTTCATCCTCCCCGGGCTCACCTGATTCCCACATCAGCTCCCGAGGTGAACAGCATCACTCCCATTTCAAAGAGGAGTAAACTGAGGCCAAGCAAGGAAGAGGGACTTGCCCAAGGTCATTTAGCCAACAAGTGGTCTGGCAAGGATCAGAATTCAAATCCTTTGACCCCCAGTCTGAGGTTCTTTCCATCATAGCCAGCAAAGGTGCCCATTCCAGGGGTGCTGCCCTTCTTTCTGATAGGGGACCTCAGAGGACCCACACCCTAGAGTCATCTCTGGAAGTTCCTCGGGTATCACATAGGTGCCCACGACCAGTCTGATGATGTTTCTTCTGCTCCAGCTCCTTGCTGATGCCTGCTGTGTACTGGGCACCAGAGGCAGGGCCCTCACCTCTCTCACTGCCCAGGCCTTCCAGGAGGTCCCTGCTTCCCAGAGCTGGCTCCAGGCAGGTCCTCGGTCCCCACCACAGTCAAACGGTTCTGTGCTCTGAGCCAAAGGAGGCAGAAGGCTCCTTTAACTTGTGTCCCAATGTGCAACCCAGGCCCCAAAGGAGCCTCTGAGCTTTTCCCTGCAGCTCTCTCTCTCTCTCTCTCTCTCTCTCTCTCTCTCAAGGGAATAAGGGGTCGGTGTTTCTTGGCGGCCTTGTCCCCATTCACTCAATTGCAGTAACTCAGTTTGTGTGATTTCAGTGAAATTATCCCCACTAACCATGAACACACTCCCTGTAACATCACTGTCCCACACACCCAGGTCCCGGAGAGAGACTGTGACACTCCTCCCAGGCCCCATTACTATACTCCATGCCCCTGGCCACAGTCATTGGTTAAGGGATGCTTGGTCATGGATCAAAGTCAGGCCAATCAGAGCCCATGAAACTGAGTCCCAGAACTTTGAGCTCTCAGAGAAGCGGACTGGTTCCTTGCCCCAGGGAGAGGGTGTGAGGCTTGGAGCTTCTGCAGCCATTTTGTCCCCACGGGGTAGAACGTGCCTGGGTGAGAGCTGTGACCTAGAGAAGAGCCAAGCCAGAAGACAGCAGGGAGCACCAGGTCTTGGTGACATTGCTGAAAGTCCCCGATCAAGCCTTGTCTAAAGCCAACCTCACCCCCTTGGACTTTAGTTCCAAGGCCAACACATTCTGATTTTGCATTAAGCAAAACTTGGGTTTTCTTTCACTTGCAACCCAAATTCTAGTGATACAGAAGGTCAGCATGGGATCCCTTGCTTCTCTCCCTTCCCCACCCCTGCTTTTCACGAAACTTCCTCCTCAGAGGCCTACCCCATGCAAATTAACTCATACAAATACATAGCCAGGGCTGTCCACGACAGCCCCACGGGTGTCTTGTATTAGTTTAGAATCATCTGTGCTATGTAGAAAAAGTCCTGGATACAGTCTCTTCTTGGCAAGGCGAGGGGAGGGGCGGTAAGAGAAAGGGGGAGAGAGAACAAGACTCAGTGCCCAGCCCAAGTGGATTCAAACTCCCCAGTCAGCCTTGTCTCCTGAGGGAGGCGCCCACGGCTGGCCTTAGCCCAGAGTCCAGGAAAGACCTCCTCCCCCCGGCCTTGGGGGCCTCCTCCTACTGCTTTCAGTTGGAAGGATGGGTCAGAAAAGAGAAGAGACACCCCCCCGCCCCCCCGCACCCCCGCATAGAATTGCTTTTTAAACTGGATGTTGTATCCCCGAGCTAAGCAGGCACAGTGGGAAATGAGGGTATCAGGCATCATTTCTCAATGCACCCTCACTTCCCACTGTGCCCTCTGGCCAGGCTTCCTCCCAGCCACACCCCCCAGCCAGTCCTTTCCTTCCCAGAGCAGGAGCCTGAGAATGAGCCAGGGCCTCGTTCATTCTCTTCGTTCCTTCTCCAGTGTTCTAGCCCCTCCCTCCCCTCCCTCTGCCAGGCCCTCCTCTGGGCAGCCATCTGTACCGTGCACAGTGCAGGGATATGGGGGGGGGGGGGGGGGGGGGGGGGGCAGACTGGGACGCTCTGTGTGTGAGGACAGGTGGGCAGGGCTGAGTTCTCAGCTCCTGAGGGCTCTTGAGAGATCTGGGGCCTGGGGGGATGGGCCACAGTCTTTCCAGCGCCCAAAGAAGGACTTTCCCAGGGGGTCTGTCCCTACAGGTCCTGTCTCTCTCCACGGTGTCAAGTTCATTTCTGTGTCTGGCCCAAAGAAGACGAATGAAAATTCTAGCGAGCGCCTCCTGTGCCGCAGACCCAGCCGTGAACTCTGAGTTCTCGTAACAACCCTCAGCGTGGTGAAGGCTGACCACACGTAGAACAAGGAAATGAGGCTCCGGGTGGCGAGCTCGCACCTGCAGCAGCACCCCCTCTGCGTGCTGGCCCCGTGCACTGCTCCCCAGGGCCAGGGCCGCAGCTGCTCGGGGCCAGTGCCACCCCCCTCTGCCCTCACCCCGAGCGAGCCTTCATCGGCCCAAGGCTGGCCGGCCCCAAGCCAAGATCCTTGTGTACTTTCTGGCCTCAATCAAGCAGAGTCAGGAGCAACCCCCAGTGGCCCTCCTGCCTTCACTGGGAGAAGAGTAGGAAACTAGACAAGAACTCGGCTGTGCACCAGCACGCCTCTTACGGCCGCACCACGCGTGGCGTCATTCTCCGGAGTGTAGGGAACCCATGCCCCCGAGGCCCCTGAGCTAGCACATCAGGGAAAGAGAACAAAACAGAGGCAATGCCTTGTAGGGCCCTAGAGCAGGGCAACGGTTTGTGATGGCAGGCACTTTCTCCCAGTGATTAAGCCAATGTTCTACTTTAAAAGAAATCAGTTATAGGGGGCGTGGGAGCCTTGGGGAGCCCCCGAGAAGCCCCTGGGAAAGTTATCTTGGAAGGAGTTTGTGAGGTGGGGGGTCCATTCAATCAGGGGCAAGTCTCTGAACACAGACTTGCCTCAGGTGGGTCTGGACCTGCCCCAGAGTATGCAATCACTACCGGTAAAAGGATGGCTCAAGAAGCACCAGGTAACGCTGGTGTCTCAAAAGAGATATATAGAAAAGCAGTCTGGGGCCTTGTAGAATCTTCTAGAATCAGTTCTCAGCCCTGGCTGCACATCGGAATCACCCAAACATTCTAAAAATACTGATTCCTGGGCTCACCTCAGACTAATCGAGTCTTAATCTCAGGACGGTAGCTGGGCAGCTATATTTTTTTAATCTCCTCAAGTGACTCTATTGAACTGTGTTTTTTAAATTTCCCTGATGGCCAAAACCGGTTTGGCTCAGTGGATAGACCGTCAGCCTGCGGACTGAAGGGTCCCAGGTTCGATTCCGGTCAAGGGCATGTACCTGGGTTGCGGGCACATCCCCAATAGAAGATGTGCAGGAGGCAGCTGATCGATGTTTCTCTCTCATCG
The DNA here is from genome assembly GCF_000412655.1 of Myotis brandtii. Classification (NCBI taxonomy): domain Eukaryota; kingdom Metazoa; phylum Chordata; class Mammalia; order Chiroptera; family Vespertilionidae; genus Myotis; species Myotis brandtii. Next base: position 4,402,872 of record NW_005366873.1, on the reverse strand, counting down.
ATGTTTCTAACTCTCTATCTCTCTCCCTTCCTCTCTGTAAAAAAATCAATAAAATATATTTTTTTTAAAAAATTTCCCTGATGATAACAGGCACCCGGGGTGCACATACAAAATGAAAAGATTAGCAGGCCCCACACCAATCAGACCCACAAAATCAGAATCTCTGGGGAATGAGGCGAGGGATCTGCATTTCTCACAGAGACACCTGGGAGCCCAGTGACTTACGCTGACTGAAGCGAGAAAACCAGGGCCCACTGCACACCCCTTGGGTTCGCCAGGGTCCCTCAGCCCCCCATCCATCCTCAGCATCCACCGCGGCCGTCCTTCCTGGACCCCGGGGCTTACTGTGGCTAAATCCAGCACCCATTTTCTTCATGGCACTTGTCATCACTTGTGGTTGTGTATTTCTGTGTTTGTTTCATGCTAGACTCCCCCATAGTCTGTGGAAGCCGTGTGGGTAGCGGATTCTGGATAGTGTTGGGGTTACCAGTGTGGTTCTGAGGCCTGGACTGCCTGGCCTCGAATCCCAGCTCTCCAACGCCCCTGCTCCCTGACCTTTGTCACATTGCTTCTCCTTCTCATGCCTCAGCGTTCTCATCTATAAATTGGAAATTAGAAAAATAATGCCTGCCTAATTTGGTTGGTGTGAGGAACAAGTGAGATTCTATAGGTAAAACTTGTAACATAGCTCCTGGCACATAAGACGTGGCAAATAAACGTGAATTGTATCAATTATCGAACCACCCCAACCTTTAGTGGCTTGAAACTACAACCATTGAATGGTTCAGTTTTCTGGGTTTGCAACCTGGGTAAGACTCAGCTGGGACGGCTGGTCCTGCTCCAAGTGGTTTGGGCTGGGCTCACTCTAGCATTTGTGGTCAGTGAGCCAAGGGCTGGGGCTGGGGGCTCCGCATGGCCTAACTCACATGACCGGCAGCTGACTGAGGCTGTTGGTCAGGGTGCCTCAGTTCTCCGTGGGCCTCTCCAGCAGGGTAGCTCGGGCTTCCTCGTGTGGCAGCTGGGCTCTCAGGGGGTGAGAGTGAAAGTCACATGTCACTTTTAGTCAAAGCAAGTTCCAGGTCATCCCAGAGTCAAGGGATGAAGAAATGGTGCCAGTCTTTACGAGGGTTGGGTGCAAAGACTTCCTGAGCATTTTTAAAAATATATTTTTTTTATTGATTTCAGAGAAGAGGAAGAAGAAGAGGGAGAGAGAGAGAAACATCACTGATGAGAGAGAATCATCGATCGACTGCCTCCTGCACGTCCCCCACTGGGGATTGAGCCCACAATCCTGGCATGTTCCCTGCCCAGGAATCGAACTGTGACCTCCTGGTTCATAGGTTGACACTCAACCACTGAGCCACGAAGGTCGGGCTTCCTGGGTATTTTTAATCCTCCATTATGTTTCCTTTCCTGTATCTAGCCTGGTATTCACAAGTGCCTGACCCCATTTAATACACATTTGTTGAAGAAAAAAATAAATGGAGGAACGAGGAGAAACTCTAGACCAGAGAGGAAAAGGGACTTGCTCCACGTCACACAGCAAGTGAGTGGCAGAGCCAGTCATAGTGGTCTCCTGGTGCCTGGACCCACCTCTTCCCATCACTCCCATCTGCTCAGACAGCTGCCTGAGGTGGGGCTGAATTCTCCAAATAACTGCCTCATTCCTTCGCTTCCACTGAGCCTCTGCAGATGTATGTAGAAGGCCAGGCCTGTGCTGGCTTCCTGAAGAGTCTGGGATGGGGAGAAAGGAGCACTTTTCATTTCCCTGGGCACAGAGCACCTCAGAGCGATCAGGGCCTCAGCAGCCCTCCTTCCATTGCACGTCAGTGGGGGCCAGGGTAGGAGTCAGAGACAAAGGCAGACCCCTGTGTGGACACTGTGTGGCTGCTTCTTTTCCCACCAGGCAGATGTGGATGCAAGGGTGTGCGTGTACACCACATAGGCATGCACGCGTGACACACACACACACACACACACACACACACACACACACACACCTCCTCTCTAGCCTCTCCCTGAGATTGGATAGTAGGACTTGTGGCTCTTATTTGGCCTGACCAGCAATTCCGTGGCTTTTGAAACGCAAGTTCAGGGGAGGGGAGCAGAGAAAACGTCAGCTGACCCAGGAAGAGCTGTGAAACGCCTACTACGCTTCTGTCCCTGTGCGTCAGCCGCTTCCTGTTGTCCTGGCACCTGAGGTAAGCCAGGCCTCGAGCACGTTCCTCCGCCAGGAGCTCGCTGAGTCACCCACCTGCTGCAAGGGGGCACCTATTTTTAGCCCGAGGTAAATGAGCTCCGCAGCCACCCGACTGCGGTCCCTGTGTCTCTTTGTCACAGCTGATGTGGCTGCATGGGGACCACGTCACAGTGGACCCTCCCACCCAGCCCAGGCACTTTCCTCTCCTTCCGAGAAGCCTCACTGCGTGTGGCAGAGAGGCAGTGGGTGGCACCAAGTGGGGGGGGGGGCAGTGAGAGCAGCCCACCTTCAGCGGAAAGTACTTTTTTAAAATATATTTTTATTGATTTTAGAGAGGAAGGGAGAGGGAAAGAGAAACGTCAGTGATGAGAGAATCATTGATCGGCTGCCTCCTGCACACCCCACACTGGGGATCGAGCCCACAACCCGGGCATGTGCCCTGACCAGGAATTAAACCATGACCTCCTGGTTCATAGGTCCACGCTCAACCACTGAGCCATGCTGGCCCGGCAGCAGAAAGTAAATTATTACTGACATCATTTAGAATTCCTGTGCATCATTTTTAGTTGGTTTTATTATTGTTTTTAACTTTTCTATAAACAATATGTTCCCTTCTTGTGCCAGGGGGACTCCCACAATCTCCCTACCCTTGAGATGCCATTGCTTGAGAGCTAGGACGGTGAGGACCTGGAGTCCAGCAGACTGGTGAAGCCAGGCAACTCACTAGCTGTCTGACCCTTAGCCACACTGACCTCTGGCCTCCCCCAGGTCTCCCAGGTGATCGATCACAGGATGTCAGAGTAGGAAAGGCACCGAGATGTCATCAAGTCCAATCTCTCTCTCTCTCTCTCTCTCTCTCTCTCTCTCTCTCTCTCTTTCTCTTTCTCTCTCTCTCTTTCTCGTGACTGAGACCTGATATATACAGCTGCACTCTATTCGTTTATGTTTATTTTCTAAGTTCAAGTTGCCAACATATTCCTGTGTTACTTATAAAATCAGGGTGAACACAGTGAGCTTCATTGAGTGAAAATCACGTATTGCTTCTAAATGTGCATGTTGATGCTTGTTACACATTTTCAAGTAGTTTAAAATACATTTTGGAAATTATATTTGAATTGAGCATTGACAAAAACTGCTAAGCTCCCCTGAAAAATGCTAGGATCTTGTTTAGCCCAATTTGCAATGCCTGGAGAATTCCAAAGGCCTTTAATTGGATGAGAAAATGAAGGCCCATGTAGGAGATGGGATTTGCCCTGTGAGTGGCCACAGCAATGAGAACCCAGACTCACTAAGTCCCAGGTCAGTGCTCCTTATCCATGTCCACATTCCCTGCCTGACCAGTGGGATGGGCTGATCACAGGGTTGGGGACCAGCACATGTGGCTCTGGCCATTGGCCAAATTGGTCTTAAGTGATGATGGCTGTCTATGGCTCTCGGTGTCTGAGGGAGGCTGAGGGGTGGGTGATGGGAACAAAACCAGACCCCAAGGCCTGCGGGGAGGAAGGTAGTAGGTGTGCAGGCCCCACTTGAGAGCAGGAAGGGATGACGCCGGAAGGGTTTGGATTGCTTCACCTTTAGTGGCTAAGCTCTTGGTCCAGCCAAATCTCACTCGGCAAACAGTACCTGAGTTTTCAGATCCTGAGATAAAAGACTCCAAAGAAATGCAATTAATATTATCATTGATGACAATTTTCACCCTAGCCAGCAGCCTGCTGGGCTGTACCCAGTCTGGTCCCTGCCCCCCAGAGAGCACTCCTGTGCGGGAGAAGATAAATGATGCCCAGAGCCCTGGCCTCGAGCCACGCCCAGGGCGTCCTGCTGCCTTTCTCACCACATCCCAAGCACCACACCCGGCACGTGGGACACTTCCTCCTGTGGGACAGCAGCTGCCCAGGTGCAGAGTCACTCCTGTTGTCAGTTATGGCCCCGCCCTGAGAAAGGTGCCCTTGGAGGGTGTGGCAGAGCTCCCGGCAGACAGGCCTGTGGTGACCTGCCTGCACCCTGGGGAGGAGCTGTTTCCCACCTGCGATGGGCCCACGGCCAGCAAGGGGATCCCTCTCCCACTCCCCCACCCCCGCAAACATCCCCCCAACCCCCAGCTGAGAGCCTAGGCTCCTGGCTGGATCTCAGTGCCATGGCCCTTGTTGGAGTAGGGTCCAGCTCCACTGTGTTTGCTCTCTACCTCCTCACCCTCAGGAAGGCCCATCGGAAGGGAGGTGGGAAGGAGTACAGAGTGCCTAAGGGCCCTCCGACTTACTGCATAGCTGTGGACTCCCAGATAGTTACTTTCATTTATGTCTTTTTTTTTTCTTTTTTAAAGGTACAGAAATAACACTCATGCCTCCTCTGATCTCTTTTAGCCAGTTCCCCTCTCCCCAAATTTCTTCCCTGAAACCACTGTTGTTACCAGTTCGGGGGGATGTCCTTGCAAAGATATTTTGCACATGTGAGTCTATCCTTTTATGTTTTTTGTAAATGTAACAAAGTACACATGTCTTCTTCTTTTTCACTTAATGACATATTCTGGATACTGGTTCACATTGACAGCTGGGACCTATGTCCTTCTTTCTAACAGCTCCAGGTGAGCCCTAGACCCACCGTGAACTATTAACCAGGTCCCTGTGGATGGGAATTCAATGACTGTGTCTATTTTATCCCTGTTCCTCTTGAATTTCTGGGATACACTCAGGGCACTGGGGAGGGGGCCGCAGGGGACAAGGGGGATCCTAGTGCCTGAGGGAAGGCCCGGCTCTCAGGTGGGGAAGGCAGCCCCACCCATGACCTTTGGGGAGGGCTCAGGTGAACAATGCTACAGAACAGCTTTAAAGAGGAAGTGGGCAGGGAGGAAGAATAAGATTCTTTATTAAAATTATTTGAACAAGTTCTTTACTGATTATAAAGTAAATGTACTCATTATAGGAAATTTGGAAAACACTGAACAGATGGGCAAATAAAAGCCACCTGGATCCCACTCACCCGGAGGTAACCAGATCAATGTTCAGTCCGTTCTCTGCCAGTCTGTTTTCTAGGTAGAAAGGATTCTGATGGTTACGGGGCACATGAAGGAAGGACATACAGTAAAGGTCAGAGGAAGCACTGCAGGGGCATTAGACCCTTTCAGAAAACAGAGAGTCAGAGGCAGGAGAGACAGGCGATGGTGGCAGATGGGGGGTGCAGGGGCCAGATTAGAAATCATATAGCAGGTGAGCTTGAGAGTGGAGGGGTCTCGGCTCCCACA
>NW_005366873.1:4394571-4397331 GCF_000412655.1 Myotis brandtii | reverse complement strand
GGGGGGGGGGGGGGGGGGGGGGGGAGCTCCTGCAGGCATTTGAGCACAGGACTGGTAAGATTATCCCAGCAAGAGATCTCAGGAGTCTGGCTTTGAGATGTTAGAAGAATGGCTAAGAAAAAATCTCATAGGCATTTGGAAGTGCAGGCCTGGAGTTCCAGAGGGAGGTCACCTCTGAAAATGGTAACTTGGGAGTCACAAGGAGAAATGAGGCCCGAGTGTGACTGAGACAGGAGAAAGGTGTGGCTTAGCATAAACTTGGAAATAGTAAGACATCGGTCGAGTCCTCAAGACACCACTTCCCAACTGTGTGGCTGCGGGTGACTGAATTTTCCTCATGGGGTCTCAGCTTCGCCATCTTCAAAATGCAGATAAAACTAATACACCCAAGTCAGAAGGCCAGCATGAGGACTACAGGAGGTGACACAGCCGAGGGCCTCGCATGGTGTCTGGCACACAGAAATAATTGTTGAGAGACTATTGAATGAGGGCAAAGAAGAGCTGAGGTTCCATCTGTGGCAGAGGACACTGGGAGAAAGAGAGTGGCCCTGGGCAGAGCAGGGCCTCAGGGTTTCGGGAGGAAGAGTTGGTGATGGTGCCAAACATGGCCCAGAGCCCAGGAAGGGCTCAGGGCACAGAGGTCCCTGGTGAGTAGCAACTTCGCAGCAGTTGCCATGGCAATGTGGGTGGAAGGCAGAGGCCGGGAGGTCAAGGCGTGGTGGGAGATGAGGAAGTCCACAGGGGAGTTTACAAGTCTTTCTTTCAAGAAGTTTGGCAGTGAGACAAAAAGAGGAGGTCCTGGCTTCGGGGAGATGCTGCAGACAAGAGGGAAAGAGGTGTTTTGTTTGGGTTGCAGGGTATTTCAACATGTTTATAGGCTGAAGTGAAAAGTTCTCAAAGAGAAGTGATGAGAGATGTACTCCACCTCTCTAGACTTCAGGTTCCCCATTTTAAATATCGGAGAGTGGATAAGGGATCTCCGAGTCCTGCTGGCTTTTTAGCTCTAATTCCATCCATCCATCCTTTTAATACACTGTCTGCAGACCTCGGCCCTGGGCTTAATAGGGAGGTGGGGCCTGGGGGAGTGGGGAGGGAGGCAGCAGACAGAAATAGAAGCAAAGGCCCCTCTCTCCATGGGTCTGTGTTTAACAGGAAGAGTAGACAATCAGGCAATGACTTAACCATATCATAAAAGAACCTAGAAATTCACACCCTTGTAACCCTTTGAAATGACATTCTAGCACTTACCCAAATCCCCACTCCCATCCCTGGTGTGCCGCCACCCCCCCAGCCTTTGAGAGCCAGCCCTTGTCTTCTTATTCCACTGAGTGTCCCCCATACCCAGCATTGTGCTGGGCCCACATAAGCAATTGGTAAACTAGTACTTATTGTGCCTACTTATTCATTGAATGTTTATTGATCACCTACAGTGTATTCTACACCGGGCCAGACACTGATCCCTACTGTTCTTGAATTGGTTGCGGGGGCAAGACCATCACATAGGAAGGGGAGGGGAGGAGGGAGGTGTGTAGGCCTTGGAAGGAGGCACATTTCCTGACAAGTGTTCCAAGCACCCAGGCAGCAGGAGCTGGCTCCCAGCTCACCCCCCTTGTCCTTCTGAGCCACCCTCGGGAAATGGGGCCTCCCCTGGAGACTGGTTCTCAATCCCCAGCAAGAGTGAGGCCTGTGGGAGTGTTTTGTTGACGAGCAACCAGGGCTGCTGTTTTAGCAGGAGGTTGGAGTCCTGGGGAGGAAGGAAGGCCCTGCCCAAGTAGCCCCCAGCTTCCACGGAGAGAGGGTGGCTGATGGAGCCCAGGTGCGTGTTCCCTTGGCTCCCAGCCCATTAGGCAGCCTCCTTGAGATGGTACAAGCTGACCTGCTGGCCAGGGGAGGCAGAAGGAGGGAATGGCGGTTCTTCCCTCCACTTGGCTCAGACTCTGCTACGTGGTCTTTGAGAAGTCACCAGGGGTGCTCACCAAGGGACAGGGAGGCTGGGAACCCTCATGTTCCGATCCTGCAGGGGTTGGGGGGCAGTCAGGCTGCCTGAGAGTCTCAGTGGATGTGTGAAGGGGTGGCCAGGGGAGACGGTTCCTCAGCAGCCTGGCTGGGATACTTTAGCTTTGGACCCTCCAGAGAATAGACTCGGTATCTTCCCTGGAACTACTTTGGGGTTTCAGGAACACCTGAGAGCTGCAGACCAGATCTCAGATGTATGAGTCAAAGGAAGAGGGAGGACAGGAGAGATCTGCCTCAGTTTCCTCACCTGGGAAATGGGAATGATCCTGCTTTCATCTCCTGGCATGGCGATTGGAACTGAATGGAATAACTTAGTAAAGGGCCCAGCACATAGCCCCCTCCTCCACCTCTGCTGCTATTTCCACCTCCACACTCGCACCCACCTCCTCTGTGTCCAGAGACCCAGATCTGACCCAGCAGCTGAGGGCAGGCCTTAGGTAGGCCACTTCCTTTCTGGGTTTCAGGTTCTTCGTTTTATGAATCTGAGAGCTCCCTGAAAAGGGCAAAGGCAAGAAAAATAGTCATTTCTGATCTGCAGGCAGTTTTCGCCTCATTCCAGATGGAGGTGTGATACGAGCCTGGGCCTGGGCTGGAAGCAAGACATGCTCCCCTAAATCCCAACTGGCAGAACCCTTTTGTTTCCCATGAGAACTGGTAGCAGTGGTGGGTTCCATGGTACCAGCCACACACAGGAGATGATCCAGTTGCCTCAGCCTGGCCCAGACTAGACAGAAGTTTTCTGGA
>NW_005366873.1:4382161-4394536 GCF_000412655.1 Myotis brandtii | reverse complement strand
TCGTTCAGGGGCTAAGGGCCCAGAGAGATCACTGAGGAGTAGCTCCTGAACAGTTTCCATCTTCACCCTGTAGGACTCTGCTCTAAAAATAACAGCACAGGTACACAAAGACATCCCCAAGAGCACACTCATCACAAGACTGCTTGTCTTGGTAAAAATGGGAAGTACCGCCCCCCCCAAAATAAAACATACCCAGCATGCTGCCAAAGGTATTAGACCAACCTGGACGGGTTCATGATACATTAGTATGTGAAAAAGCAAGTAGCAGATTTTAATGTATGATGTGATCTCAGTTTATCACTATATATGCCTTTACCATATAACTGAATGTAGTACATGAACCAGTTAGACACACACACACACACACACACACACACACACACACACACATTTTAAAGCATGGAAACTAAAATCCTAGAGATGCAAAGCAAACTGCTAACAGCAGTTACCTCTAGAGTAGAAAAAGATTTAAAATTTTTCTTTTATACACTTCTGCACTGTTTGAGTTTCTTAAAATGAGCATATATTAAATCTGATTCCACACACACACACACACACACACACACACACATACATATACACCAATAAACAAGAAAGAAACTGGAGAGGGTCAAGTGGTCAACCTTTTTCTAGGAGCAACCAGAGAAAGTGAGACTAACATGACACGGTCCATGTGCAGGGTGATATCCCAACAATAATCTGAGCAAGTGAAGGGCAGGGGGCGTCCATGAAAACAAGGGGGAGGAGAAAGACAATTCCATTTCCCTGGTGACCAGGGATCCTACCAGGCTACACCTCCCTCTTCCAGCACCTGGCGGAGGCCCCACACAGCTCTCAGGGACTGTGTTCCTCAGAGAAGCTGGTGCAGGAATGCTGACTTCAGGAGACAGTGTGCTTGACCATTAACCACTCTAAGTCCTGGACATTTTGAAGCATTCTGTTCCTTTATTCTGGGATACCCACTAAAGGAGCCCCTACTAATAATTAACCCAGCTCTATCCACTGAGGTTGGCTCAGTGGATAGAGCCTTGGCCTGTGGACTGAAGGGTCCCAGGTTCGAGTCCAGTCAAGGGCACATGCCTGGATTGTGGGCTCGATCCCCAGTGTGGGGCATGCAGCAGGCAGCCGGTTAATGATTCTCTCTCATCATTGATGTTTCTCTCTCCCTCTCTCTTCCTCTCTGAAATCCTATATAATAAAAGTGTAATATGCAAATTATCCCCTCCACTGGGAGTTCTTCTAGGAGTTCAACCAGGGGGGTGGGGCCGGCCAGCTGCGGCAGGCAGCCAGGGGAGAAGGGAGGGAGTACCTGGCCGGCTGCCACCAGCGGCTAGGGACCCTACCAGTGCAAGAATTTCATGCACTGGGCCTCTAGTCAATAATAAAAATATATTTTAAAATTTTAAGAAAATAATGCTCACCATTTGTTATGCTTTCCATGTGCTAAGTATAGTACATGTATCATCTCATGTTATCCCAATCAGGCAGTTCCATCGTTTAACTCCATTTTACAAGTAAAGAAACTGAAGCTCAGAGAGATATGTCACTTACTGAGGTTGTCACAGCCTCAGAGGGAAGATGCTAAATTCAAACCCACACACTCTGACTCTGCAATCCACCTCAGAGCCACCATTTGGTGGCCTCTTAGTGACACATAAAGCAAGTAGACACCAGTTATTTTTTGCACCATGTCTTCTTAGTAAAGTCACCATTAGCCTGACTGCAGAAATTTCATAAGAAGAAGCTGAGGGCTCAGTATGATGATGTCAGTGGCTGGGGTCAGTTGAGCCAAATTACTAGGCTGTGATGCCTGATGCTGCCCAGATTTAAGGAAAGGTGGGGAAAAAACAATCCTAGTCCATGATGTGGCTCAACTGACCATAGTGTTTGCATAGTTATAAAAGGTCAACAATGAATAACAAAAATTACCATATATTACTATATTGGGGAGATAGAGGCAAGGGAGTAGAGGTGAGGTATACGGGAGGTGAAAAAATTCATCTCCCAGGACAGGACATCAATAAATTATCCCTAAAACTGTCAAGACCAAGAATGAGATATTATTGAGAGATATGAAAGTGAATGTTTCAAAGAATCAATTTCAAGAGTCGAAAGTGGCTGCACCTGAGCTGGATCAGGGCTGCAGTTGTCCATGACCAACTGTAGAAATCTTTGGCTCTTCGTATTACATTCATGGGCAACTTCAATTAAAAAAGAAAGTTTTAATTAAATCCAAAGCGAAAGCAAGAAGGAGAATTCTGACCCCAGATGGAGTGGGATGGAAATGAATGGATCATGATCAAGAAAATGGAGGCCTGAGAGATGGGGATCCTTTTGTCAATCAAACAAAGCAAAGCTGATGGGCCCTGCGCTAAACCAATGGCTTTGGCAGAGAGATTGTTAGAATGGTTGCTTCACTTAGAACTGGTGTGGGTATGAGAAGGTAGAAAGGTTGGGTTAAAAAAAAAAAAAAAGGAAGAACCAAAAGGGGAAAAAAAGGAATAGAAAGCCTGGTTATTCCACAGAGATCTGAAGAAAAGGAAACCTGGTTACTGCTCTGAGATCTCTAGCCTTTCATTGGGGGAGGTGATTGAATGGCTCCTTTGGTTATAAAACAAAAATGTGGTCTCTCCACCAAATGAGGAAGTTTTGCCATGAAGCCAGTGTATCACTGAGCAATGTGAATTGTTGGACTCAACCATCCTTAGCTGGGTAGGCCAACACATTGGACCCCTGGATGTCATAGCCTATGGGCCTGAAGGGCTGAAGGGCTGAAGGGCATGAATATGACATCAGTTTATTCTGAGAACAAGGGGCCTATATATGTGCTCTTCCAGACCCCTGAGCACCAAACACCCATAGAGCTGAAGGAATCCACATAGGAGCAGAGACCTGGAATCACGCCCCCAAGTCTGGGTCAGGACCATGTCTCTCTAGAAAGACAGCCCCCCTGCTTCTGAGCAGGCCCAGAGCTTGGGTCCAGTAAGCCAAGGCCTCCAGACTGACCTGCAGGTTCCGTCCTTCAGAATCGCTCTGACTCCTCCAGGAAGCATTTTCCAATGAGCTCACCAACTCACACCTTGCCCTTGCCCTTGCATAATTAGCTTCTTACTGTTTAGACCTCCAGATCAAAGGACTGGCGTAAGCCCCTGTCTGAGAGATGCAGCAGGAGAAGACCAGCCCTTAGTGCCCCAGGCCTGGGTTTGAATCCCAGCTTTTCAATATACTGGTTGTATGGACTCTTTGAGGCTCACTTTCCTCATTGGGAAAATCAGAATTAAAAAATATTACTTCTGAGAGCTATGAGGTTTAAAGGTGCTAACATGGGTTAAGCAGTAGCCCCAAGTGGAGCAGGGTTGGAAGAATGGCTAAAAATCAAGGGCTGGGGCAGGGTTGGGGTGAAGTACGTGGTGGGTAATCCAAGGCAGGACATTGAATTGGTCACCCTGGAATCCCTCTGGACCAGGTTGTATTCATGTCACTCCGCCCAGGGGCCCTGAGCCCTTATGGCTGCAATTTCTCCCACAGTTGTCTCCATGCTGGTACAGGTCAGCTTGTCATCCTGCTTCAGATTAAGCTTTGAACTGTGCCTCTCTCTCTCTCTCTCTCTTTCTCTCTCTCTCTCTCTCTCTCTCTCTCTCTCTCTCGTTCAGGGGACACATGCCTCCTCCTTGACTTGTCCTATATTGTCTTTGGATGTCCCTGTGTCTTGTAGCATTGCCACTTGGGTCTCCAGCCAAGCTACATCATTGCACACATAGCCCCCAACCTCCTGATTCTGGCTCTCCCTCTGTCCCCAGAGGGGGTTCACCAACACCTTTTCCCATCTTCCATTTTCACAAACCTAGGACAGATGTCAAAGAGAGACAATTATCTTCATTTTAAAGATGAACAAACTGACCCAGAAAAGTAGAGTGACTCACTGCTATCCAGGTCTAATCATCTCCACCCAGCCGGCTGTCTCCATTTACCTTCCTAAAGGCAGAACAGTCTTATTTCTCTATTTGGACCTTTCTGGCCATTTCCCAGTGCCCACCAAGGGAAAGAGGCCTTGGCCAACCTTTCCTGTGCCTTCACTATCATGTCCCTTCATGCACCCTATGCTGCAATTCATCAGGCCACCCACTGTTCCTACTGTCTTGTTTCCCCTCGTCAGTGACTTCTCTGGTGCTGTATCCTCTGCCTAATAGTCTTTCTCCTCCTCCTCTGAATGTCAAAGTTGAAATCATCTACCAAGTTTCAACTCAAATGCCACCACCGCCGTTGGGGCCTCCCCAGTAGACATTAATTGCTTCTTTCTCTGCTCTTGCTTTGTATGTACATCTCCTGCTGCATCAATTACATTTTGCCCAGAGCTGCTGGTGGTTTGCACAACTTAGTCTGTGAGCAACTTGAGAGCCAGAACCCTGACTCTTCTTGTCTTTGCTCTATGAGGTTGGGAAGTAACCTGCCCTTTTCTGTCTATAAAACGGGGATAACACCACCTTTTCCTGGATGGGGTAAGGATTATGCAACTCCCCCAACCCAATGCCTCCAGCACCCGTTTGGAGAATGTTGGGGAATGATGGGGAATGATGACTGCGAATTTAGTCAGAGTCAGGTGTGGCTAAGCCCCAGGCTCGGGAAACACTGTGCTATTCATGTACCTCCTTCCCCTCAAAATGCATAAACCCATAAGGGGAAGTGAGATTGCTGTGGTTCTTAAGGCAGCTGCATATTGGAATCACAGTGCCCTGTTGCATCAGAATCCCTTGGAGAGCTTGCTGAAAATGCAGAGTACTGGGCTTCACCCCAGACCTCTGACTCAGATTTCCTGGGGGTGGGGCCCAGGAACCTGTGTTTTTAACAAACCTCCCAGGGGATTCTGATGCAACAACTCTGGCCACACTGGGCCATGGTAAACTTTGAATGCAGAGGGGGTGGGGACATGATGACCACAGTTTCCCTTCCCTTGGGTGATAATGGGCGTGTGTTGGGGGACTAACGGTGCCAACAGCCAGCGCCACTTCCACTCCCCAACCGGCTTCTCTTAGACCCCACCCTGGGCCGGATGTAGGGCTGATCTGTGGTCACACTGGGTTACCGGATCCATCTCTGTGTCCCCAGCCATGGGCAAAGTACCTGGCCCAGACTGGGTGCTCAGCAAATATTTGTTGAACCAACTGAACTGCCCCGGGGCCAGCTCTGGCAGGAGACTGAGGGGAAGACCCAGCTTGCTGGGCTAGATCCTAGTTCCTGTCTCCCCCTGGGCCTGGCTGTCTCCCCACAGAACCAATGGGGGGCTGCCCGACTGGTTCCATGGAAAGGGTGTGTATGATAAGAGAGTGGACAGAGGGGGTTTGGTCCCTGGGCCAGGGAGCCATTCCCTAAAGAAGAGAAGCTGGGCCCTAGCCAGTTTGGCTCAGTGGATAGAGCATCGGCCTGTGGACCAAAGGGTACCGAGTTCAATTCTGGTCAAGGGCACATACCTCTGTTGCCCCGGCCATGGTTGGAGGCAACCAATCAATGTGTTTCTCTCACATTGATGTTTCTCTCTGTCTTTACCTCTCTCTTCCACTCTCCCTAAAAATTAATGGAAAAATATTCTTGGTGAGTATTAACAAAAAAAGCCCCGGGGAGGAGGAGGTGGAGGAGGAGGAGGAGGAGGAGGGAAGCTGGGAGTCCATGTCTGGGGATCCCCCCTCCCACTAGCAATAGAGGTGGACACCATTCAGCAAGAACTTACTGAGCTGAGACTAAATGCCCTGACTTAGAGCTCTCCCAGGGCCTCCCAACCCCAGCTGCACATTAGAATATCTAAAGAGGTTTAAAAAATACTCCTGCTCAGCCCACCTCAGATCAAAAGAATTAAGAATCTCTGCAGTGGTGTCTGAGCATCGATATTTCTATTAAACAACCCAGGCCATTCTGTTGCGTGACGAGAACTGAAAAAATGGGCTGGCCCCTCCACTCCTCTCTTTTCTCCTGCAATGCTTGCAGTCTGGCGTTACCCACATATTTATAATAACAACTGCAAACCATAATTAGTGAGCCCTTCCTATGTGCCCACCATCACCTTGCTTACCATCAGTGTAGCAGGGAATATGCTAGCCTTGGCCCTTGCAAGGCTCCTGGGTTAGTGGGGCAGACAGACTAGTATTATTTCAATCATTATAACACAGAGTGTTATGGGGGTGTGTGGGAGAAGCCCCCACCTCAGCCTTTGAGGGTTGGCAGAGCGAAGGGGAAGTTTTCTGGCGAGGGTGGAGGTGTGAGGAACAGGTGGGACAGGCAGGGGTTAGCCTGGAGAAGACAGGGTGGGAGGAGGCAGGCAGATAGCACGTGCAAAGACCCAAAGCAGGAAAGAGCTTGGTTCATGGAAGGAGTGAAGGAAGTTCAGGCCCACTGCTCTGTGGATGGAGGGATTTCCATGGAGAGATTAACGATGGGAAAGTCGGACCGGGCTAGAGCACACAGAAGCTTGTAAGCCATGTTAAGAAGGCCAATTTTGATCCTAAAAATAATAAGAAGCCAGGAGTGGATTTGTGCGATGGGAGGGTAGAGGTAGACAAGCACAGAGTTGTGTTTTGCCTGCTGCAGGGTGCAGAATGGATTGGAGAGGAGTAGAGAGAGGCTGGGAGAGCAGTCAGGAGGCTGATGCGACAGTCCGGGCGGGAGATGGTGGCTGCCTGGTCTCAGGTGGTGGTGGTGATGCAAGGAGGTGAGCGAATTCCAGAGCTACAGAGGGCGTGGCATTCACAGGGCTCAGTGATTTACAGGAAAAGGGGAAGAGTGAGGTACCCAGGGTGATGCTAAAGTTTCTAGTTTGCACGGGCGAGGGGGTGTACTAGGCTGTGGAACCAGGCAGAGCAGCAGGTTGGAGAGGGTCTACTTTGAGTGTGAGGATTGAAATTGTTCTGGCCACAGCTGTTCCCTCCTGACAGGCACAGAAAGGTGGCCACGTCGGCATGGAGGAACGGGAATGAGATGCCCGGAGACCATGTTCTAGGTTTACCTCCAGCACCGACTCCCTGTGTGACATTGACACGCTCCTGGGACTGCGTGTCAATGCCTCGGGGAGAAAGGCTGTTGTGCTTGGTCTTCCCAGCCAGGATGTTAGCCAGGAAGGGGCTGGTGCTCCAGGGAGCCAGCCAGGTGCAAACAACCCTGGGTTGGCAGCAGTCCCCTGTTCCTCATGCTGAGCCTCGCGCAGGAGGTTGGCTCCCATAGGTCCCCGAGCCACCTCAGGCCCAGGAGGCCAGGGTGGAGCTCCTGGTGCCAGGGCAGCAGAGAGAGCAGGGCCTCACCAAGTTCTGCTCCTGCTCCTTCAAACACCTGGGCCTCCCCTCCTCCGCTCCCTCTCCTGCATGCCCCCGAGAAAGGATTGCCAGATTGGGGGTAGGGGAGGGACACCCATTTAAACTTAAATTTTAGATAAACACCATATATATATGTTTTTAATCCTCACCCAAGGATATTTTTTCCATTGATTTTCAGACAGAGTGGAAGGGAGGGAGGAGGGGGAAGGAGAGAGAAAGAGGAAACATCGACATGAGAGAGACACATGGATTGGTTGCCTCACACATGTGCCCAGATGGGGCTGGGGATCGAACACGCAACCAAGGTACATGCCCTTGACCGGGAATTGAATCCACAATCCTGCTGTCCATGGGCCGATGCTCTAACCACTGAACAAACAGGCCAGGGCCAAATATTCTTTTTAAAAATATATATATATTTTTATTTATTTCAGAGAGGAAGGGAGAGGAAGAGATAGAAACATCAATGATGAGAGGGAATCATTGATTGGCTGCCTCCTGCCTGTTGGATTGAGCCCACAACCCAGGCATGTGCCCTTGACCAGAATCGAACCTGGGACCCTTTGGTCCACAGGCCGATGCTCTATCCACTGAGCCAAACTGGCTAGGGCCCGAATATTCTCTTAATATAAGAATGCCCTTGGTAACATTTGGGACTTACCGATACTTACACAAAAAAAAAAAAAAAAAAAAAAAAACCACAAAAAAACAAACAAAAAAAAACAAAGGCACTTATCTAAAATTTAAATTTTAACTGGACATCCTGTATTTTATCAAGGGATGTTACCCAGAGAAGACCCCAGGTGCCAGCCAACAATCCCTAAGGAATGGATGGTTCCTCCAGCCCCCCACTCCCGCCACCCCACTTGTTCCAACTGGAAGCCCTCCGTGAGAACTAGTCACTCCCCAAGTCCTTGGCAAGCCCCGCCCTCACCAGATGTGAGGGCTGGCTTGGGAGCCAGGGTATCTTTGGAAAGGTGTCGCATCTAATTAACCTAATAGTGGGTTGTAAGCTCTGACCGGAACCTGCAGAGGATTCACCCTGACAGATGGGGAGAAGTGGGTCACCCCTGCTGCAGGCGCCTGCCAACGAGCCACTGGCTGTGGCCTGAGGAAGAGCTAATAGGAGGCTTTGACTTCACATCAGATTCAGAGCAAGCAGGAGTTACACCAACACCATATTAACAGTGATAATAACTGCCATTTATAGAGTCAATACTGTGTGCCAAGCACTGAGCAAGCATTACCTCATTTAATTCTCACAACAACTCTAGAAGGCAAAAGCTATTATTATCCCCATTTAACAGATGATGAAACTGAGGCCCTAAGAGGTTGAGTAACTTGCCCAAGGTCACACAACTAGAAAGGGATAGAGATGGGGATTCAAACCCAGCCATTTGGACCTGGAGTCTGTGCTTTTAGCTACTGAGCTCTCCGCTGCTTCCCCCACCCCTTCTCCCCACCCCTAATCATTTCCAAGACATTCGGTGAGTGACATATATACAAGGAGATGGAAGGAAACTCCGTTCATTCATTCCACCAACTTTTGAACCATTGTCTATGTTGGAGATATGCTCCCCTCCACAGGGATATAGTAGTCTGGTGGGAGAGAAAGATATCAATAAATGATTATTAAAGAACAATGAAATAGCAGAAGTGTTACAACATGATAGTTCTGTCGAGAGAGGCCCTAGAACATGGTGGTTGAGAGCCTGGGCTCTAGAGCCAGGCTCTTGGGCACAAAGTCTCCCTTAATTGGTGTGTGACTTTGGGTAGGTTACTTCGCTTCTCAGGGCTTCAGTTTCCCTGTCTGCAAAATGGGAATAATACTACCCATCTCACAACGTGTTACCGAGTGAATGAATTAGTACAGGAAAAGCACTGAGTGCCTGGTACACTTTATTCAACAAATACTCATTGAGTGCCTGCCATGGGCCAAGCACTGGTCTAGGCTATTGGGACATAACAGTGAACAAAATAGATAAAAAATGCCTGCCTTCGCAGAGTTTGTATTGTTGCTGACATTCTAATGATAGCTGTTATTATCCTTAAATGAACTATTATTATGTAAATAATGTTAACTGTTCGCATTTTTAATTATTATTTTTAAAGGATCTGTTATTACTTAATAAATCCTGCTCTGTTGATCTTGAGAGGGCACAAAGCAAGGAGTTAATCCTCCAAGTTGGCACCAGGACATTTCCTGTGGTTTCAGAGATGAGTGGGGATGTGGTTGAAGCTATTGATAGCCTATCAGCCTGGAGGCAGATGGGTTAAAAAGCTGGGGGAAGGGGAGCAACTGTGTCTGTAGGGTCAGGGTTTGAATAAGCCCTGGGGTCAGCAGCAGCAGCAGCAGCGGGGGCGGGCCGAGAAACCCGGGGACAGAGAGCAGGGATGGTCTGCTAGGCTGGGGCAGGGAGGCTGGGAGCCAGTCTTTTCTGAGAATCCTTTGAAAGCCCGGCCCCGAATGGGTGGCTAAAGTTCATGAAGCCTAATGTGGCAAGTGAACCTGGCATTGGGGTCGGAGGAAATCAGCCACAGCTTCAACTAACTGCCCAAAACAGGGTTCCATCCCCAGGCCCAGGACACTCTCGGGCCCCACACACTTCTAGAAACTCCCACCCCAACCTCGGCCTCCCCACCCTGCCCCCCAGCCCTGGTGCACATCTGTTCCCAAGACAATGACTTTTGATTTGTCACCTGTCATTCTGCTTGCTTGCTCCAGAGCGGAGGGGGCAGTGGCAGGGGGGAGGGGGGGGGGCACCAGAAGGGCCCAGGGAAAACTGAAGCTGTTGAGAAGATTAGAAGGGGACAGCCGGGGAGAAGCAGGTGTGTCTGGGACGACCTCCAGAACAGGTGCTGTGTTCTCACGTTCTCATTGTCCCAACAGAGAAGGGGCCGCTGGCTGAGAGCAGGGATGTCGTGTGTCCAGCTGGGTGGCCCCCTCCCCAAGCCCACGCGCAGTGTGTCGGGCTTGTAGCATAACAGGGTATTTAACTTGTGGTCAGGGAGGGCCAGGGAGCCTCCTGAAAGAAACTGTTCTTGTTTGCAGACACAGTTTAAACTTGTGGCTACTGGAAGGTGTCTTTGGTTTAGGGCAGCGGTTCTCAACCTGTGGGTCGCGACCCCTTTGGCGGTCGAACGACCCTTTCACAGGGGTCGCCTAAGACCATCCTGCATATCAGATATTTACATGACGATTCATAACAGTAGCAACATTACAGTTATGAAGTAGCAACGAAAATAATTTTATGGTTGGGTCACAACATGAGGAACTGTATTTAAAGGGCCAGAAGGTTGAGAACCACTGGTTTAGGGGAAGGTGGGGGAATTCTGGCCCACTGGTAGCTGGGGCCTGTGCGCGTGTAACTATGGCCGTGTGCCTGTACCAGGGAGGGCACAGCTGCTTTGCGTGTCTGGGTGCCTGCTGTGTGTGACCGTGTGAGCACATACACAAATATGGGTTGTGTGTTGTGAAATGTAGATTCCTGGGGGTCTCATCCCAGCTGGGCCTCTCATACTGTGGGCGCTCCGGGTCTGTCCCTTCTGCTCTCCAGGCCTCGCTGTCACAGAGCCTGCTGATCATGTACACTGGCTGGTGCTGGTGACCCTGGCCACACTGGGTTCTCAGTGCTGTGGCCTGGAATCAGGAGAGGATCCGGGGCTCAGGGAGCCTTTGTGGTTTGGAAGTAGGGTCATGAGATGCACCCCATGACTGGCTAATTGGTCCCTTAGCCCCGAGCACAGGCACCATCATCTCGCACTACTGTCCGTGCTCCCTGGCATGGTGCAGGCTGCACCAGGGACAGGAAAAGGAGCTCTCTGGCAGCCCACAGGCCCGTCCAACCAGCAGCCAGTCCAGGGAATAAATCAGTGCTCAGTGCTCAGCCTGGACTCATGGTCTCAGCCTGCTCTGGCCACTTCCTGTTGGAGGCAGCCCTCAGGCTACCTCTTCTCATGGTGAGAACGTGCTATTTCTGGAGAAGCTGCCCACGAGCGGGTTGAGGGTGGTGGCCATCACGGAATCTGGCCAGCCAAACAGGGTCTGTAAAAACAAACTAAATAATTCATGCCACCCACCCATTTCTGCTCAGACTTCCTGTCTCTATGTCTCCCTCTCATTCGCATGCTTATTGTCCTATTGGAAGAATTCGAGTGCAGTGTTGTCCAGTGGAACTTTCTGCAATGATGGAAACAGTCTCTATCTGTGCTGTCCAATATGGCAACCGCATGTGGCTCCTGAGTCCTTGAAATGTGGCTGGTGTGACTGAGGAACTGGATTTTTCATTTTACTTAATTTAATTTTGAATAGCACAGCTCTAATGAATCAATTCCTACTAAAAACGACGTCACCATCCAGACGCATGCTCAAAGCCGTACCAATGGCATAGTTCCTCCATGTCCATTGGTCCCCATTGGAGCCAGGTGAGGGCAGTTGGTCCCCAACTTTGTCAGGCAAGAGCAGAAACTCTGAACCCCACTGCACAGAGGGTCAAGGGACTTGCCCAAGGTCCCTAGCCATCAGGCAGAGAGGTGGGACTGGAGCCTCAGGTCTTCTCATTCTAGAAGAGGGGCTCACTCCATCACTAGCCTCTTTCCAGCAGAACTGCGATTGGGCACGAAGAGTTCAGCCAAAAATGATGACTGGTGCTAGCAGTTCAGACCTAAGCTTGGCGTATGGAGAGGAGGTTTAAAGGGTGGCCTGTGGAGGGGGATCAATGGAACCTAAAATTACTCACTCTCTTTAGGGAATATGAATATGGTTGGGAGTACTTATAGGCCAGACACTGTGTTACACTCTTTACAAATGACCCTCACAAGGTTGGGTAATTCTCCCCATTTCACAGATAGGGAGCTAGAGGCCTGAGAGGTGACTTGAGTCACCCAAGATCATGCAGCAAACAAGTGGCAGAGCTGGGCTTTGAACCAGGCACTCTGGCTCTGAGGGTTTCTCCTCTGCTACCACCTGGCTTGGGGTAAAGGCCTGTCTTAGGAGAAGCTGACTCGGTGAGTCAGACAGCAGTGGGAACTGGGCCACCACTATGTGCAGAACTCTAGCTGAGGATCCGGTGGGGCA
>NW_005366873.1:4373110-4382135 GCF_000412655.1 Myotis brandtii | reverse complement strand
GAAAAGGGGAAGAGCAAAAGAACACAGCTCCCTGGGCCTCAGCCCTGGGGAACCAGCCACCAGAGCTCAGGAAACAGACACAAATGAGTCAATTAATGGCAGCTAAACAAAGAAAAGTGACCGGAGTGACCTGGGTGAGCCAGGCTGGGGGTGAGCCAGGCTGGGGCCGATCCACCTGGAAAGGCTTCTCGCATCTGCATCTTAGTGACTCACCTGCATTTGATGCTTTCATTCATTCAACATCACAAGGGCAGTTTCCTGCCCAATTTCTGTTTCAAATATCTATTATATGTAACACAGCACCCCAAAATGTAGTGGCTTTAAACAACAATCATTTATTTGTTCATGATTCTGCAGCATGGGCAGGGCTGGGTGCAGACAGCTCATCTCTGCTCCTAAGGCCTTAAACTGAGGCTGTTCTTCTGCTCATCTTGGACTGGGGATGTCATACATGTGGCTGCATCTGGCTGGCTCGGCTGGAGCCCTGGGATGGCTGGGCCTCTCTCCCTGTCTCTCAGGACCACCCCTCTCCACGGGCCTCTCCAACAGAGGAGCTGGACTCCTTACCTAGAATCTCAGGGCTCCTACAGCAACACCTTGACAATGAGGCCCAAAAAGGAAGAATACCTCCCCCTGTCTTGTGGGGCCTCGTGAGGGTGTGGGCACAGAATGTGCGTGTCAGTACGCATCCCAGGGCCTGGCTGCTGTGACCATCAGCTCGCTCTGGTGCTGCTGTGTCTAAAACACCAGCCTCGGCCTCCCCCACCTCGGCTAGTGATGAAGCCCAGTGCTCCTTCTATGGCTTCTACATTTATCTTCAAAGCTCCTCCCCTTTGTGCCCCACTCTCTACCTAACCTAACTGCACTCCACAAAATCCACCCTGGGTTTCTGTGTCCGCACATTCTGCTGTCTGCCCAGAGCGCCCTTCCTCCAATCGTCCATCCGGCCAGTCCCTCCCCCAGAGCTGGCTTTCCCTGCTCTTCCTGCAGCTGTTCAGAGGTGACAGGGGTTTGCCTGGACGCTATAGGCAGACAGAGCCTGAAGCTGCTGCAGGGCCTTTCTCAGAAGCGGGAAGAGGCAGCGGGCAAGGACCCAGGGGCCTGGCCCTGATCATGACAGTGGGTCCCAGGGGTCAAACACATGGGCTCTGGGGCCGGGCTCGTGGTTCAAATCCCACTTGCCACCTAACTGTTGGGGCCCTCCATTTTCTCACCTGGATTTTATTTCTTGACAAAATAAAATAGTACTGAGGTCCCAAGTTTGTTGTGAGAGTTAAATGAGACAATTACGTGGAAGCCACCTGTGTCCAATGCATAGTGAACACCCCCTAATTATTGCTCTTACTGTTACTAATATGTGCTTCTCACAGCCTGGGCTGTGGATGTCTGATTCCCTCGTGAGCTGGGACCACAGCTCAGCAGAAAGGAACCACGGCTGACCGCACTGTGACCTTTTGGCCTGCTCCTCCCTCCCCCATTCCCAAGAGGCCAACTAGAGCCTCAGTGCGTGAGACCTGTCACAAGGTGCCCTGTTGCTGAATTTCCTGTCCCCCATCCTTCTGTCAGTGGCTCCCTGCCGGGACCAGCCCAGGCACTCTGAGAGGGACCAGCAGGTCATGGTCCTCCAGCAGCCTGGGTGTTGGGCCTCTCAGCCCCTGACTGCATGTCACAGAGCAGCAAGGGTCTGCACCTCCCCCATCGCAGCTGGGTGCTGCTCTTTCTCCTCTCCTGGCAGGTCTGGCAAGAGGACTGGTAGATGGAGTGAAGCCTGTGCTCCTATCCGAAATCTCGCTGGTGGCTCTGTATTAAGCTCACATCATTTGTCACAGGGCTCTGAGACATGTTAGAGAACGGCAGACTCAGAATATAGGGTGGGCTCATCTAGTTGGCTAATCGATCATTTTTGTTGTCTATTCTTTTCTTCATGCCACAGAGATTTCCTGAGCACCTACTATATGCCAGGTGCTATTCTAGACACTGAGGATACAGAGACAGCAGGACAAATAAAAGTGGAGCCCCTCCCCCACCGCCAAGAGAAGTGTCACCATGCCTGTGAATTGGCAGCCACTTTGGAATCTTGAGTTCTGGGGGCCCTGTTTGGTCCCTTTCCTCATATTCACCCATACTTGGCACAGGGACCGAAACAGGCTCTGGACTCTGCTGCCAGATTCCAGTCCTGGCTCTGTCTCTTACTCACTGACTGGCAAGTTGGCTCAGTTCTCTGAGCCTCGGTGTCCTCATCTTGGAACGGGGGTGCAGCTGGGATGGCCCAGCAAGAACACCTGAAAAGGACCGAGCACTGAACAAACTCTTCCCAGAACATAACAAGTGGCCTTCGTCCGCACTCTGCCATCATTTGCCATCACCACGGCCCCACCTCTTCGGGCTGGAATCTTTTCCGCTGACATCCTGGGCTGGACACAGCTCTGCCGACAATAGCCACATTGCCACTGGACCCCAGAGGATGCCGAGACCTTTCCTGTGAGTCGTTTGCCCCCTGATGCCGGGGTCACAGAGGTCTTAAAACCTGAGATCAGAGAGAAAACAGGGGGAGGGTGACAGGGGCCATATATCAGGGGCCTGTCCTAGCTGTTGGCAGGAATTCCTTCCCAGCCAAGGACAGATGGGACCAGCCTCCCGGAACACAGATCGATTGGGCACCTGGGGTGGGAGCTGACACCGAGGGTGAGCAATTCATGTGACCCTGTCATCTCCTGTCAGGAGACTCCCACGCTTTTCTTCCTGCAGCCGGGAAAATGAAGTGACAGGTCATTCTGAGGGGCAACTGCTGACAGGCTTTTCTGGAATATTTATTTATAACTGGCAGTCCCACCTCCTTCCAAAAGGGACTCGGGGACGCTCGGACCAGCCAGCCAGGCCTTTCTGCATTCACACCGTCATTGCATCCCCGCAAGAATCCCCATTTCAACGATGGGGAAACTGAGGCTCAGAGAGGTAAAGTAACTTGCTGATGTCACCCAGCAAGTCCAAGGCAGAAGAGCGTTAGAAACCTGGTTCCCCCGATTATTATTTTTTAAATGCATATAAGATAGGACAAAACAACAACAACAAAAAAACAGCATAAAAATGGACTTTCAAAGATCAAAGAGCAACCATTCTTGACCTCTGGGAGGACCTCCTAAGAATGGGGTGCACATGATGCATTTATAATGCTGGAAAGTGCATTAAACATTTTCTAGGGGGATTTCTGATAAACCATCAATAGCACAAACCTTCAGGAAGAAAACCTGGAATGGGGAAGAACACACTTAGAATATTTTGCTTCTTCCTGTGTCTTTCTGTAGCATTGGAACTATTTTCCATATGCATTTAAAAAGCAGAAACAGAATGCCCTCGTCCATTATGCCAAGTGAAGTAAGTCAGAGAAAGACAAACATTGTATGATCTCTCTTCTATGTAGAATCATAAAAAAGCAAACAAGCTCATAGATACAGAGAACAGATTGGTGGTTGCCAGAGGTGAGAAGGGTGCGGGGCGGTGGGTGGGGGACAAAATGAAAACAAACAAAAACAACACCAAAAAATACCCTAAGCTGTAGGTCTCATGGGTCCATAAAGAATGTAAGCGGCTTACAAATAAATAAATCGATTTTTAAAAAAATAAATAAATGAATAGCAGAAGCAAGGGGTCATCTGAATGAAAGGAATATGGATTATTTTCCTTTTCTGAAATTAAAAAATAAGAAATATGTTTCTTTAAAAAAAATTGAGAAGATGGTGAAAACTGAGTAAAACTCCCCCAAAATTCAGAAGAATATTTAGTCCTATAGTTAAAAACTCTGGAAGACGGGAGGGAATATTTACACACAAAGGCCAGACTGAGCTGAGATTTTCATGACGGAACGCAGGATACAGTCCTCTGTCATCAGTATTGAAGATGCTGTCGTTAATAATTAAACATGGAAAAACAAAAACCTAGCTAATGTGGTTTCTGGAACCAAACGTTTTATTTTACTCTGAGCCCCATACCTTAAACAGAGCCTTGAGCACAGTAGATGCCCCACATCCATTGGTTAACGGATAATTATCTGTTGTGCTCACTGGGTCCAGGTGCCCAGTCAATACTTGTTAAAGAAAACCAATAATAAAATGCCATTGATCCCAACCACTATCCCTAGACCCCAGCGATACCCCTAATCCAGCTGGGGACACGAAATGGGTATAGTCAATGTTGGGCTGAGTTGCAAGACTAGCTCCCCTCCCCCGTGAAGGGTGGGATTTGACCCTTTCCCTGTCCGGTGTCTGGCAGGGTCTTTCCTTCCTGATTGTCTTTTGAGTACAGTACACAGAGAATGTGTGGGCTCAGCCTCATTCAATATTTACTGCCCTTTCCCAGTCTACCCTCCCTCCTCTCATTACATGCAGGTGTGTGGAGGCCTGAGTTGAAACCCGTGTTCCCACGTCTCTCTAGGAGCCAGAATCCAACCCCACAGGATTCCTTTCCTCCGACCCAGGGGATGAAAAAGCACCTAGAACACCGTGGGCATGCCATTGCCTCAAAGGTAGCATGCCTCTACGTGAGTGCACCCCCTTCCTCCAACTTCCCTCTCTGACCACAGCCCCACATTCATCCATCATCCAAGCCCACGGACTCAGCCTCAGTGTCCAGTTCACTCCGGGCTCTCATGACCAGATGTCATGAGCACTTCCTCCACCAGGCCCACCTTTCCATCCCCTCCAATCTCCCTGGCAGCCCCCTCACCACGCACCCATCATCTCATGCCCGGATCATTGCAGTAGGTCTAACTTGCCTTCCTGCTTCCAGGCTCTCTACCCGCAATCCAGCCTGCACTGGGGAGAGCACCCTTTCCTCCATGCATGGTCCTAATAAACCATCTGAGAGCATCCTGACACCTTCATGGTGGGGCCTCGCTTGCTCACCAACATCCATGTCACTTAATCACACTCACTCTGAACCAGGTTCCTATGTAGTCTCAGTGCTTTGCAGATGTGAACCCATTTAAGCAGCATAACATGAGGTTGTTACTGTTATTGCCACTGTTTTACAGATGGGGAAACCGAGGCACAGAGAGGTTAAAGTAACGTATTACAGTCACATCATTAGTAAGAGACAAAATCCAAATTTGCACCCAACTAGTCTAGCGCTGGAGTCCTTTCCTCATCCCTGCCTTTGGGCATTTGTGGCTAGAATGCTCAGTCCCACCACCCTGGCTACCTTTTCACAAGCTGGTAACCTCCTTGCTTTCCCAACTTTCTCCTCCAACCCCTGGGTCTAGTCAAACTGACTTGAGCATGACTGTCCTCTGACCCTTGCCTTCCTATGATGAGTGCCATTCCCACCCCTTCTCTCCATCTCGTTCTTACTCCCGCCGAGGCTAAGTTCTAGCCCACTTCCCTGATGCCCCTGCCTGCAGCCCCAGTGGCCATCCACACCTCCCATTCCTCCCTCTCAGCCCTCACCTGGTGTTCTTGTCCTGCGGTAACGCCAACCTTCTCATGGGGTTTGTATAAATCCTATCTTCCCCGTTCCTCAAGGGCAAAGCATGTTGCAATTCTCACATATTTCCCATACTAGCCTGTCGCCACAGGGAGCCGGGGAACTGGTGAGACTGGACCAGTGAGCCTGGGGGGGGGGAAGGAGGGCGGCGTGGGCTCCCTGGAGGAGGTGAACATGCATGGACTCATCGGGCCCTGCGAGGTGAGAACGGGAGGTTCTAAGGACTAGCCCCTGCCTGCCTCTTCCACCTCATGCTCTACTCACAGGGCTGCTGGCACCCTGACCGCCTCATTCCTGTCCTAGGGCTTTTGTGCCTGGAATGCTCTGCAGGGCCGGATTCTTCTTGTCTTTCTCAGCTCAAGAGCCTCCTCCTCTCGGAGGCCTTCCCTTACCACTCGGTCCCATGTTGCCATGTCGCTCTTGTCATTTCCCGTTTTATTTTCTTTGTGGTCCTTATCAGTTCCCAAAGGCATTTAACTTTTTATTTGTTCGTTGTCTGTTGCCCCCGCCACCCCGCTTAGACAATTTTCCCTTGATTGCTTCTGAATTCCAGCAACTTGCACAGACCTGGCAAATAATAGGCCATCAACCAGTATTTCTGCATGAAAAAAATGAATGAAGGGCCACATGAGTGCATCTTGTTTCTTGTGGACCAATACAATGATGCAGGGCCCGGTGCCGCTACCCCTTCTGTGGCTGAGAGAGACCATCTGTGCCTACAGGCAGCTGCACTGCAAAAACTCCCCAAATGAATGCCTTTGGTAAGACACCAAAGAGGCAGTGTGGAAAGATCTGAAGAGGTCAAGACAGAGGGACTGGGCATGAGGGTGGTCTTGGGCCCCAGAGTTTCCCGCTTCAGGGGGTGAGCTGCAAAAAAAAAACCCTAAAAAAACCTTGTTGGCTTTAACCCTGATGCAAATCTTTAAAATGTGTAGGTCATTTTTACCATTGTGGTCGGCAAAACAAGTTTCATGAAGACATAATTTCCTTAACCAACCATTTTCTTACTGGACTCTCCAGTGAGCCCCAAATGGTAAACAGGAATCTATTTTAATGGAGGATGAACTTGAGGTTCAAAGATATTAAATTAATCATCAAAAATTACTCAGCTCTAAGTTCTTGTTCTAAATCAGATCATTATGGAATAATGTTTGCTCTCATTCTTTTTTTAAAAATATATTTTTATTTATTTCAGAAAGGAAGGGAGAGAGAGACAGAAACATGAATGATGAGAGAGAATCATGGATCAGCTGCCTCCTGCACGCCCCACACTGGGGATTGAACCTGCAACCCAGGCATGTGCCCTGACTAGAAATTGAACCTTGACCTCCTGGTTCATAGGTCAATGCTCAACCACTGAGCCACGCTGGCTCGGCATGCTCTTATTCTTATCACAAGGGCAGGGGTCGTTTGTACAGAAGAGAACCTAAGGAGAGGTGGTGTTGATACTATTTAAGTCTTTTTTAACCCTAATAACCTTATCTATTAACACTTAACCTTATTTCTATATCAGGAACTTCACCGAGACACTTACTGTAGAAACTGATTTAATCCTGACACTAAAAGAAAGGAGCAATCATCCTCAGTTAACAGATGGAAAAACTGAGACACAGAGAGGTTGAATAACTTACCCACAGACACACAGCTAGTGAGTGGGTGTGCTCCCTTTGTTTCCCACCCTCTTCCTGTGAGGCTGTGACTAGTTCTAGCCAATGAAATATGAGCAAAGGTATGTCTGTCATTTCCAAATGGAGGCAGTGAAAAGCTCAGGCAGTGAAATTCTCCAGTCTCTCCTTTTCCCTGATATGCAAAGTGTGAAGATGTGCAGGTGGTGCAACTATAAAATGATGGCACCTCCAACACCTGGATCCCTGAGTGACTGTGTGGAGCAGAGTCCCTCACTGCCCCACATGGGACATGCAGCATGGGGCGGGGGGGAGGGAATGAACTTTTATTGGTTAACCTCAGATATTTAGGGGATTGTATATCACCACACCTCTCCTAGCCTATCTTGACTAACACAGTCATGGAATCAAGACTCAATCATGGCACAATGGGGCTGAGGTGCTGGCGTGGTGCACAGATGGACATGCCCAGAAGGTGGGGAAAGAAATGTGGGTGTAGGTGTGGAGGGTGCTGGAGTCAGAGGTGGAGGCTACAAACATAAGATCATGGGGGGAGTGGGGGATCAAAAAGAGACAGCAAGATAATGGGGGCCAAACCTGGGGAGTGGGAATCTTACTGACATGCAAGAAAGAGTGAGGACTGAAGGGCATCAAGGAGGGAAGGTGTGTGTGGCCTGGGACATGCTCCCGAGCTGCTCTCTCCCTCAGTTTCTTTTTCTGTTAAATGGGTTCACAGTCTCCCTGTGTTGTGCTGGGGGGCGGGGGGGGGGGGCATGCAGAATGCATGGGAAGCCCTTCTCTGAGTGCCAGGGCTTCACAGACATGAGTTGCATTTATTAGTCAAATGGGAGAATAGAGGTAGAGTCTATGTGGAAGGAGGATTCAGAGGGCTGCCTTCCTCCTAGCCTTCCCCAAGCCCTGCACTCACCGCCTGTTGCCAGGTCTCTCTCTCCATGACAGTGGGAGCTGGGGGGGGGGGGGGGGGGGGGGGGGGGGGGGCATGCAGAATGCATGGGAAGCCCTTCTCTGAGTGCCAGGGCTTCACAGACATGAGTTGCATTTATTAGTCAAATGGGAGAATAGAGGTAGAGTCTATGTGGAAGGAGGATTCAGAGGGCTGCCTTCCTCCTAGCCTTCCCCAAGCCCTGCACTCACCGCCTGTTGCCAGGTCTCTCTCTCCATGACAGTGGGAGCTGCTGGTGTGAGAACCAGGGCCTATTCCCCTGGGGCCCAGAGCCCCAACAGCGCCCAGCACAGGGTGAGAGCCGGCCGATAGTTAAAGGAACGAAAGGCTAGTTGGGGTGCTGACTTCTCAGGCCCGAGAAAGGCAGTTGAATTTGTCTTCTATCTAAGAAGTCCCTGGTGACTGTTGGCAGTTGGGCCTCAAAGGGTTGACGGAGCACCTGCAGCCAGCCTCTCCAGGCATCCCTGCCCCTCCACCTGTCCGCCGGTCACTGCCCAGCACCACTTGCCCCCCAGCAGGTGAAAGGAACTGGGGGACATGCGTGTGTTGGGGTGCGCCCACACTGAGGCTCCCGGGAGCAGACCTGACTCCTGTCTCAGGCCCACTTGTCACCTGACAGGGAGCCAAGGCTGCTGCACCCTGGATTTGGCAGGAGCTCTTTTCTCAGAAGCTGCTAGAACGGTGGTTCTCAACCTTCTGGCCCTTTAAATACAGCTCCTCATGTTGTGACCCAACCATAAAATTATTTTCGTTGCTACTTCATAACTGTAATGTTGCTACTGTTATGAATCATAATGTAAATATCTGATATGCAGGATGGTCTTAGGCGACCCCTGTGAAAGGGTCGTTCGACCACCAAAGGGGTCGCGACCCACAGGTTGAGAACCGCTGTGCTAGAAGACTCAGGCACCTTTGACCCTGTTTCATCACCCTTGGGCAGTCTTGCAGACAGAGACAC
>NW_005366873.1:4344345-4372976 GCF_000412655.1 Myotis brandtii | reverse complement strand
TGTTACACCCGCTGCGGGCTAAAGAGAGTGCGGAGGGTGGGTCCCAAGGAGCACTGGGACCCACTGCCCCTGAGTCCCTACTTGCACAGCTTGACTGGCCCTGAGGCCCCACATTCCGTCCTTAGGGTTTAATGCACTGGGGTGTGAGTCCTTCATGAAGATGAAAATACTCCCACGGGGGACACATTCACTGCAGGGAAAGCAAACAAGTCCCTTAGCCTGTCCCCCCAGACGCAGTGAGAAAGAGCTGGGACTTGAGGGAGGAGATGCAGAAAGGTGAGCTTGTGGAAAAGTACACAGGCCTTTCCCTCCATCCTGTCCAGGCGCCCGGCGCTGTGGGCGGGGCTGAGCTCCGCCTTCTCCCCTGGCTGCAGGCGTACCTACCCGGGCCAGGGGCCAGGGACACCCAGGTTTGTTCACTCAAGTCCCCTGAGGAGAGGGGGAGGTGAGACTCTCTCTCTTAGTGCCGAGACCCACAAAGCTGGGAAGGGAGCAAGGGGGAAGCTGAGGGACTGCAGCGGCCTCCCGCCCGCCACCTTCCTGCCCTGCCTCTGTCACAAGCACAGGAGGGGCACAGGCGGAGGGACCCTGAGGAGCAGAGCTGAGCCCCCAGGACTGGTGGGGGGCTCGTCTGCACCCTGCAGTCTCCGGGTGGGGCAGGTGTTCCCATCCAAGGCACCTCCTAACCCCTGGGAGGTTTCCCCTTCTTCCTGCCCCCAAGCAATTCCTGGGGCACAGGAGGGGCCGGGCCTTTGTTCCCAGCTGGAGCCCCGCCCTGGATTCCAGGTGAGCCCTTCAGGGAGCAGTGGCCCTCACGGTGTAGGAGACCGTCCTGGGAGATCACAGGTGCTCCTCAGAAAACTGAATCTCAGGCCCCACCCTGGTGTGGGGGTGGGCCAGCCATCAGCTTTCTCAGCCGCCAGGTGATTCTGATGCCACTGGTGTGAGAACCACGGGCCCAGGGAACACGGGCCAGAATCGCTTGGGGGGCTCGGTGTGAAGTGGGGAGAGGGCAGAAGGACTCCCTGGTGGCCTGGCTGGCAGCGACAGGTGAGCTTCTCTGCAGGAAGGAGCTGGGTTGGCTCCAGGGCCCGGAGTCTGGCTTCCCTGGAGGCCGGGGTCTTTGGTGGCAGGCATAGGGGTCCACAGTTTCCAGGAGCTTTTCCAAGGGATCTGACCGCCCCGCCACCCCCCCCCCACACACACACACACAAACACATCAAGAGCCTTTCTTTTAAAAAGCTTTCAATTTATTTAATACACAATTCATATTTGAATACATTGTCACTGGAAAAAGTTAAACCAAAAGGAGGGAGCAACATGAAAAGCCTTCCCGGGGCTGGACCCCTCCCCAGGAGGGCCTGTTAGCTGTGTGGGGTGTGTCCTTCCAGAACATTCCGTACATTTGCATGCTTGTACGGAAGTGGAGGTTTGGGTGTTTTTACATGAACAGGATAAGGGTGGGTTTATGGTGCTCCAGCTCTCCACCCCCCTCATTCAATAGCTCATCACAGGCTCTGGGCCTCTTCCCAGCATCGTCTTGAGTGTGGTTGTCGACTGGGGCAAGAGGAAAAAACATTTTTGCACCACTTTAGAGTGCCCCCTTTTTTCTTGGGCCCTCCACATCCCCCCTAGTCCTTGCCTACCCTACCCAGAGCACGCGGCTGCACCCCCCCCCCCCCCCCCCCCCCACACACACACACACTGACAATGGTCTGATTTGAGGAGCTCCCAAGTAGTAAGGCACTGGGATCTGGCGCCTCCTCTGGCTTCAGGGCAGGCCCTCCTTGGCCCCTGGAAGGGACAGGCGGGCATCGGAAGGCTGTGTCATCGCTGGGAGCTGGAGGAGTTGTGCGTGTTTGTACATACATTTATCCCGAGTGGGAGTCCAGAGCTTCCCCTCAGGCTCCCAAAGGCCTCCAAAAACCCCCAAAGGATTAAAACCACAGCTGTATGTTGATTGCCTCTTAATGGAGAAAAGCGTATTAGTAAAGTAATCCCTGCCTTTCCAGAGCATTTTCCAATTCAGTCACAGGCTGGGGAGTCAGGCGGCTCTTGGGGAAATGGAGCCTGGCCCTTGTCGATAGCTTGGGCCTAGGCACAGGATGCCCGCTCTCTCAGGGGCAAAGAGAGAGGGAGGAAAATTTAAAGAGGAGACCACGAGTGAGGCAGGCAAGCAACCCAGCTTGGCTGAATCGTGTCCCCACAAAATCCTCGTTCTTCCTGGAACCTCAGAAGGGGACCCTATTTGGAAATAGGACCGTTGCAGATGTCATAGGGTGGGCCTTTAATCAAATAGAACTGGTGTCGTTAGACGAGAAAAGAGAACAGACACGGGTCACAGAGGGGAGAAGGCCGCGGGAGGGTGGAGACGGGGGCTGGAGAGATGCATCCACAAGCTGGAATCCCACAGGGTTGCTGGCAGCCCCCAGAAGCTGGGAGAGACGCGTGTGGCCGTCTCCCGCAGGACCCACCTGCCCACCCTCGACGCAGGGATTCTGGCCTCTGGAACTGTGAATCCATTTCCGTTAAGCCACCGAGTTCATGGTACTTGGTTCTGGCAGCCCCAAGATAGGGTTGGCACAAAGCAGAGCTCAACAATGGCTTCCGGCGAGACCCAAAGCCCCCCAGCATCCCTGGTAACTGAGATGAGCGACCTCTTGGGTCAGTCAGCACTGGGTCCCACACACACCGGGGTTGTGCTCACTCAGGTGCAGGCAGTTCTCAGCCGGGAGAGATTTCTCCTATAAACAGCCAAAACCAAACACATGTTCCCCTCCAGGCCCCCGCCCGAGTCACCTGCCACTTGGCCCAGTTCCTGGCTGGTAGCACTGACAGGTGCCCATCTGCTCCGGAAGCACCCGGCCTGGATAAACACAGCCAGGCTCTGCTACCCACGGCCAGGCCAGCCGGGTCCGGCGGGCTGAGCGGAAGCCCTGGGCCTCAGGTCTCAGGCCCCCAGGGTCACGTCCCACCACGACCTGGCCGCTGGCTGCCCTGGGAGCAGTGGCATTCTTGGAGAATGGGAGGGAAGACACCAGAAAGCAGGAGCTGGGCTTGCATAGGACTCAGTCCATCTCACAGACGACTTTCTTGCCTCCCTCCCTACTGGGCCCAGGGGCACTGCCCCTGTCAGTGGCCCTCCCCTCTCACTCACACCCACGTAAAGCCATCTGCCACCCTCGCCCCCTGGCAGGCACCACAGCCTGATGACTCAGCGCTCAGCCCGAGGCTGCTCTGTGGGTGGCCGCTCCGGAACCTTGGTGGGGAGGGAGGTGCTGGGCAGGGGGCCTGAGCTAGGGGTGAGGTGGGGGGAGAAGACACCTGCAGACCCCAGGAGGCCTCCCCCTCTCCCCCAGCACCAAACCCTGACAGTACTGCCTTCATCTGGTTTTTAAAGCAGATCAACTCTCTAGCAGAGATGTTGCCTAAAATGTAATGGTCTAATTAAAATGCACCTAATTCAGTTCCTTTTTTCCTCCAGGTTCTACCACCTGTTCTCCAAGCCCTGAACTGGCTAAATTGGACCCTGTTTCTCCCAGTGTAATCCACCCTACCTCTTCCTGGGCCAGCCCCAACCCTGCAGCCCCCGGAACAGCATGTTCACTTCCTACGCACTTGAAAGGAGCAGTTTTCAGGAAGGGATTAGTGATTGTGTGTCGTTCCCCTGGACCATAAGCAAAAGGCTGGACCCCACGTGCTTCTCCCAAAGAAGGCCGCCGCGGGAAGAGTGGAGGTATTATGCTAGGGAAAGGGTGAGTGACGGTGGCGGGACATGGGGCTGGTCCTTGCCCTGCAAATCTTGGGCAGGTGGCTCTAGGTGTGGTTCTAAGTCAGGTGCTCTTTACAAGTGTTGCTTTAACTCAAGGGGGCTTGGCCCCTGGAACTTGGCTCTGAAGGGAAAACCTGCAGCCCAGGCCTGTCCCACAGCTGGAATGACTGGGGTTGGAGGCCTGGCCCTACCCCAGGGGTGAGGATAGGGCTGGAGGATGCAACCCCAGAAAGGCCTGAGTTCCCAGTCTGAGGGGGCCTGCTTTGGACAACTGTCTCTGCTCACTCCTGCTGAGCCCCCTTCCAGGAGGTCCAGGCTCCTCCACGGCCTCTTGTAAGCTACGTCCATGTGGAGGTTTAGCTGCCTGGCCTCAAAGCTGAAAGGGGGCCCTCAGGATCACTCCCTTAGCCCTGGGCCCCCTGGGGTCCACCTCAGGATTCTCTAGCAGAGCCAGGCGGGAATGCCCTCCTCCTTCCCAGCCCTGTTCCCTCCCAAACAAGCCCACAGCCTCCTTTCATTTCAAAGTGGTTGTTTTCGCTGGCACCACAAGGAAACATCAAAAAATCCTGGGGATCCCCAAGCAACCTCAGAATTGTAGCAGCAAGAATCTGAATGTGTTTGCTCCCAGCTCTGCAACTAGGTGTGAACTTGAACAAGGCCCCCTCTCTGTGCCTCCGTTTCCTCAACTCCAAGAGGGGCATACCTGCCCCAAAGGGCGACTGTGAATGAGGCAGAGAATTGTGGAAAGGCACCATCTGAGATAGTCTGCCTGTTCCTTCCTTCATGGACCTGTACACCGTCTAATAATAGTGATGCTTAACAGTCACGTTCATTATTCATTCAGCACTTTCTGTGTTGACACAGTGAGTGTGGGACAATGTCCGAGGGTTCGCCTGCACTACCTCCCTTCCATCTGAGTCCTTTTATCCTTCTCTTCCCACACTCTTTTTCGAGAGACACAGTTCAATGTCCTCAGAGGTGCCCCTCCCCCTGGCACCGGGATATTTTCCAGGCTAATCCTCTCTGAGGAGAGTCTCCCAGGCACATGTGTTGCTTCCCAGCACAGGAAGGTGGGCAGAAAATGGCCCCTGCTGGAAAATCAGAGCTCGTGTTTCTGCACTTCTTTAGGATAATAGACTCATAGAAATTAAACAAAAAGCCCCACGCAGGGAGTGGCTCTGTTTCGTCCCGGGGACTCACAGCCTGCCCCATCTCACAGCTGCCGAAATCGTGATTGTCCTGAGGCCACACAGCGAGGAAGCAACAGATCCCACAGCAGCTACTGCACCGTCCGTTTAACACCCATGGTGCCAGCCTTGCAGTAGGCGCCGGTCAGAGCACTGGGACATAGGGATGGGGAATGGCACTCACTAACGTTTTGTGGAGAGGGATCCAACCCCAAACAAGTAAAAAAAAGTCAATGCTGACACTGATGAATACTATGAAGAAACAAAATATGGGTGTGGGATGGAATTGTGGGTAGATTTAGGGGAAATGGCATGCTCTACCTAGATTAGTCAGGGAGGCCTCTGAAAGGTAACCTTGAGCCAGCAACTGAATGATGAGACATAGGCATGTGAGGAGTTGGAGGAAGAGGCATCCAGCTAAAGGGAACAGCAAATGCAAAGGCCCTGGGGCAGGAATGAGCTTGGACTCTTCAAGGAACAGGAAGTAGGCCAGTGTGGCTGGAGCAGGGAGAGTGAGGAGCACTGGGGGAGGCAAGGCCAGATCATGCCGGGCCTTGTAGCCATGGTAACAAGTTTGGATTTTATTCTAATAACAACAGGAAGCTATAGGAAGGTTTCTAATCAGGGCAATGACCGTTATGACTTATCACTTAGAAAAACCACGCAGGCCGCTGTGAAGAGAATAGATCGAAGGAGCACAAGCAGCGGTGAGGAAGCTACGGCAGCCTGGACCACAGTGTCCGCTGTGGGGATGCAGGAAAGTGGAAGGCAGGCAGATACCTTGATGCAAACACATGTCCCGGGCACCAGCCTGGCATGCCCCAAGTGACACTCAACACAGAGTTGGGGGCCAGATGTGTGGCTGGGGTTAGGAGGCTGGGTGGCAGTGACAGGGAGCTGGGGAGGTTGCTTTTCCTGGGCTTAAGGCCGCAGGAGGCCAGCAGCCCCAGGATGGGAATAGGCAGGGACCAACTCTGGGGACCCCACCTCCTTCTTTCAGTTCCCTGTGTATGGATGGTATCTTTCCATTCTTACAAGGTCATTTTGTCAGAGCCACTATCTGTGACAAATAAGTGTTCCAGAAATAAAAATCTGGAAGTAATTAGAATAAAAATAGC
This sequence comes from Myotis brandtii, assembly GCF_000412655.1. Taxonomy (NCBI): domain Eukaryota; kingdom Metazoa; phylum Chordata; class Mammalia; order Chiroptera; family Vespertilionidae; genus Myotis; species Myotis brandtii. The sequence goes on along the minus strand of NW_005366873.1, from coordinate 4,366,899 downwards.
TTATATTTATTTTTATATTTCAACGTTTTGTTGAGCATGTACATATATGTGATAAAAAGCTCAGTGTAAGAACACACAGCAAAAGAACTCTCCCTTCGCTCTCCTTGTCCCTAGAAAATATCCTGTTATCTGTTCATTTTTCATGTTTCCAGAACTATTCTCAGCATATACACACATAATATATCACATATCCTATTTTTAAATATGGAGGTAGCATAGAATACTGTTTTGTACTTTTTTTTCCCACCGAAAAATGTTTCTTAAAGATTGTTTTATATTAATCCATAAATTGCTATTTCATTCTTTTTTAGTGGCTGAAAAGTATACCATTGCATGGCTATTTCATAGAGGAAAATAGGCATTTAGATGGTTTCCAGGTTTTGGCTACTATAACCAATGTCACAACAAACATCTTCATATGTAGGTCTTTGGTATTTTTGTTGGATAAATTTTTAGAAGAGGAATTTCTAGCTCAAACAATAATTACATTTTTTTTTTCTGTTTGGATAAACATTGACAACTTGCTGTTTGGAGCATTTGGACCAGTTCTCTTCCTGCTCCCACTCCCAGCTGACCTTGACAGTATCCCCATCACAATGTTAATACAAGGCATTTACCAAATGTTTCATTTTGCCAATCCTATGACACCTGACCATTTGCATGTGTTAAGTGTAAGCTCACCTTCATTGGTGTAGTGCGTGATCTCCCCTAGTTTGCAGATCAGAGAGCTCAATTCCTCCCCCCGCCCCCCCTCCCCCCAAGGAATAAAGCTAGGTTCCAGCACTACTGTGAACCCACAGCCAGGAACAGAATAGGAAAGGCTGGGGAGCGGGGGCCAGGCAAGGGAGCAGTGACCTCCACAGACACCCGGGCTCTGGCAATCACAGTCACTGGTCAGGTCTGTAAACTTACTCCACCAGGACCAGGGCACAGTGCTGCCTCTTCTGCTCTCCTGCCTGGGCCAGCCCGAGGCCCAGCTGTGGGCATCCATGAGCAATGTTAGAGCCAAGGGAAGTAGGTCACTTGATGGAGGAGTAGAGAATTTAGGAGCAGAGATAAGAGTGGTTGTTGACATCTGGGACTAAAGCCCCAAGTTTTCTTTCTTTCCACCTTAACCAGGTTGGTGGTTGCAAATCAGGAAAATGTAGACTCCATTAAAGTTGGGGGTAGGGGAAGGAGAGAGGGAGGGAGGGAGGGAGGGAGGGAGGGAGAGAGAGAGAGAGAGAGAGAGAGAGAGATCCCTGTCAATCAATCACAGTAACCAAGTGAACCTAAGTTTAGCATCACTCTCTAAGCCTGTTTGGGAGCCTCTTGATTCTTCTAATGGACTCCACTTCCGTGAACTAAAAGGTAATGGAATCAGTTTCAGCAAAAACAATGTTCTAAATAAAGAAATGCAATCAGAGCTGCTGACCTTCCACAGAAAACTCTTCTTGTAGGCCTTAGAGTTGAAGCGAGAAATGTACACTTTGTGAGTGTGTGTGTGTGTGTGTGTGTGTATGAAGATTATGAATTTCAGGTGTGGCTAAGCACGGTGAAAAAGTTCAACCATGTTACGAAGATTTGCCTCTTTAAAAAAAAAAAAACTTTTAAGAAAAAATGTTAGAGTAAGGAGGGCCAGGAAATCTGAGAATTTTGAAACTGACATTAGGGCCCATCTGGGTATGAGAGGTATTATTGATAGACTAGAGGCCCGGTGCACAAAATTCATGCACGGGTAGGGTGCCTAGACCTGGCTGGCAATCAGGGCCGATGGGGGCCTTCTGGCTGCTGGCTGGGGCCTTCCTTCATTCCGCGCCACCTCCTGGTGGTCAGCGCATGTCATAGTGAACAATTGAACTTGCACTCTTTCAGTCGAACTCCTGAGGGGACAATTTGCACATTCGGCTTTTATATATAGAGATAGGATTCCCCAGAGAGGTGGTGTTCAAAGCCTCCCTCCCAGGCTTATGGCAAAAGCTGAGCAGCAATCTGAAAAGCCCACTACAGAATGCTGCAAGGTGGGCGGAGCCTGGCAGGAGGCCCCCACAGCAGGCTCAGACTAGAAGCTTGTGTTAATTAGGGGAGGACTTGCTGAGCACTGAGGACAGAACCAGGCAATCATGAAGGCCTCCAAGAGGGTCCCAGGGTATCAGCCCAAAGAAGCCCAGGGTGGGGTCTGTGGCCAGCACTGACCTTCTGAGATATTGGGGTTCCAGTTGCTCATCTTTCTAAGTGAAGATGGTCTCTACTCCTTTTTCAATTTTCTGACAGTCCATCTTCCATGCCACTTACCCAACCATTTCACTCTCTCAGGCAGTCAGTAAATAAGCCATTTTTTGATTCTATGACAAATCAGAGAGCATGCTAGGCACTGTGGGGATTCAGAAGTAGGGCACAAGTGGTACTGGGATGTTGGCGGTGGTGGCTCTTACACAAGGTGGAGAGGAGTATAATAGGTACAACCACTTCGGAAAACAATTTGGCACTCGCTTGTAGAGTTGAACACACCAATAAGCAACAATTAATTCCTCTCCTACGTATATACCCTGGAAACTCTTGCACTTGTGTGAAAGATGTGTACAAGGCTGTTCAAAGAAGTGTTGTTCGTAATAATAAAACTAATGAAAATCCAGATGTCCGTAACCAAGAGAAGGAATTAATTGTGAATTGTGGTCTATTCCCACAATATAATAAATATTATGGGGCAATGAAAATGAATGAACTCTAGTTACATGATGATGACTCTTAGAAATAAATGATGCATCAAAAAAGTGAGTTTCAGAGGATACATATGGCATATCATTTTTTCTAAAGCTTAAAAACAAGCAAAGCTAACATTTTCTAAGTGAATCATACAAATGTATCTTAAATTTTTTTTTTTTAGAGCAAGGGAATACTAAGCATAAGATTTAGGGTACTTATTACCTCTCGAGGCAGACAGATTATGGAACCAGGGAGGAGCCGACAGGTGGGTGATCTCAGTCATGTTCTAGCTCTTGGCCACATAGCAGGTTACAAGTGTTCATTTTATTATATTTTATTAATTGCCTATATTTGTTTCTACCAAAAAATACATAATAAACCTTTTTTAGCTTTATAACTCTTGCTCTGAAGGAGATTGCCATCTACATGAGAAGACAGAAGCACAGACCCCCCAAAAGGGCATTTTGTATGGCATAGTACCAGAAAGAACCTTATGAATGACTGTACTTGTTTGGACTATTGATTGCAAGTGACCAAAAACAAATAAATTCAAACTTGCTCAAGCACAAGTAAATAGTAGGTAGCCCTACTGGTTTTACTTAGTGGTTAGAGCCGTCGGCCAGCAGACTGAAGGGTCCCAGGTTCAGTTCCGGTCAAGAGCACGTATCTCGGTTGCAGGCTTGATCCCCAACCCTGTTTGAGGTACATGCGGGAGACACACCAGTCTCTCTCACATTGGTGTTTCTCTCTGTGTGTCTCTCCCCATCCCTTTCATTATCTCTAAAAAAAATCAATGGAAATAATATCCTTGGGTGAGGATTTTTTAAAAAGTAAATAATGCCCTAACCAGTTTGGCTCAGTGGATAGAGCATCGGCCTGCAGACTGAAGTGTCCCAGGTTCAATTCTGGTCAAGGGCATGTACCTTGATTGCAGGCACATCCCCAGTAGGGAGTGTGCAGGAGGCAGCTGATCCATGTTCCTCTCTCATCGATGTTTCTAACTCTCTATCCCTCTCTCTTCCTCTCTGTAAAAAATCAATAAAATATATATTTTTTAAAAAGTAAATAATAAGTAAGAAAGTAAATCTAGCCCATTAATTGATGTGAGCCCAGGACCAGGGACTCTAAACACTCTAATAATGAGCACTCATTTCCTCACTCTCTGCCTTTCTCTGAGTGCTGGCTTCACTTCCTCCCGCTGCAGATGGGGACCTTCCATATGGTTAGGGGAGAAGAAGAAAGGATGCAGATTGTGCCAGCCTGATTCACATCACCCATTTAGCAAATCCAAAGCAGAGAGAGAGAGAGGTGTTTCTTCCTATGTTCCATATACAAAATCCCAGGCAAGGATTCCAATTGGCTTGGTTTGGGTCACATGCCCATCCCTAGGCCAATCACAATGGTCAGAAGAAAGGATACTATGTGATTGGAGGCCCCATCTAATCTGAGGAGGGGCCTTCCTCCAGAGGAAAGTCAGTGTTGTCATCAGAAGAAGGAGCAGAAGTGATGTTGGACAGACACAACGATGTCCACTCCCAGGACTCAGACAGCAAGGGATAGAAGCTCAGGGTTACGGGGACAGCAGTGAGGCCCTTTGGAAGAGAAGGTTCTAACCGTGAAGGTTGAAGGAGGAGGAGAATTTGAGGCCTTGGGGAGAGAGGAGAGGAGGCTCCCAACAGACCCAGGAGGTAGAAGACTGTGTAATGCACGAGTGGCTCCTGGGTGCCTCTGGGGGCGTCATGTTAATTGTTCTGTGGTCTGGTTGGCTCCAGAGAGTAAAAACAAACACTGATGGGAGGGATTCCCTGAGAATGAAAAATAGGTACACAGAGGGCAGACACAGGATGTTGCAGAAGCCCAGAGGTTGCGCCCACGCAGGCCTGGGCTGACTCAGTGAGGTCTGGGGCCATGGAGGGGGCAGGCTGAAACAGAGCACAGCTCTGGGCCAGGAACTCTTCCTTCTGGAAGGAGTTGCCTAGAGGGATGGTTTCCAGCAAGGTTGATTTGGCTCACCAGCCTCAGACCACAGCTCTCAGCATCCCGTGCTGTTATGTGTTAGAGGGCGGTCCTCTGCCCTCGGTGTGGGGACCAAGGCACAGCAGGCCTGGAGGCCATGTTCATGGCCTAAGGAGAGGTAGGGACGTCCAGGCCCAAGAGTTCCTGCTTTACCGAGAAGTAGGAAGGGGCAGGGGTTGGTAGTGGGGGGAAGTGGTGCCAAATCACCTCAAATCAGCAATGCCTCGTATCCATTACAAGCCCAGGGCTTAAGAGTTTGCCTGGGATTCAAATCCTTGTTCTGCCATTTGACAAACAAGTGACCTGGGCAATTTGCTTCACTCTCTGAGCCTCAAGGTTCCAATCAGATGAGCAGAGGTTATGGTCGGCATGAGGTTCCCCATCAATGTTATAGCCATAGTGATAGCTATGCCATGATTCATAACTTACAGGCTCCCTGAGAGGAGACTTGTGAGCCCTCGGACAGTGCAGACACCCACACAGAGGCTAACTGACCTCTTGTTGAGGACACTGTAGAGGGCACTGTGATTACACTTGGAGCACTTTTCCACCTCAGGGCCTTTGCACACGTGGGATATGCTTCTCTTGAATTCTACTGGCTGGCTCCTCTCTTCCAGGCTTAGGATAAATGTCACCCCCTCAAAGCAGCCATCTCTGATCACCCTAATTTAAAAAGTAACTCCCCTGCCCTCCATCCTATTGTCCTCTTTTATGATCTTCCTATCATTTTTCCCCTCTGATACAGATTTATATATTTTATTTGCTTATTATATGATTCCCCTCTGGCAAACAAGCTCACTGAGTACAGATACCTGCTTCTCCACTGTACGCCTAGCCTAGCAAATGTGTGGAATGGATACACGGAGAATGCCCTGGTAACACTCAGGCTTTCCATTTCAACCAACGCTCTGAGAGGTTCTCTCACCTCTCCATGGCCTTATTTGCATCTGGCTTCTCAGGGGTCCTGACTGTGAGATTCTGATTCAACTCAAGCCATGGATATACCAAAGTGACTACCACCTCCTGGACATATCTCACCATAGTGTGGGATCTGTGGGTATGTCATCTCCCCCAAACCCCTTCCCTCCCACACTTTCATCCATTCATCCCTCTAACCTCAGCTCTCAGCAAGTAGTATGCGCCTAGCAGGTGCTGCATAACTGTTCCAGATATAAATTTGCGGGTTAAGTTCTCTCCCTTCCTCCCATCCCTCATTACATTAAAATTTTCTAGAAGGCAAGGTTTACATCCAAAGATCAGCCTTACCCTACAACCAGCCTTCAGTAAATCCTGGGACTGCCCATGGTTCCTAATAATTGAGGAAGGCTAAGCTATTCTCACATAATCAGGATTAACAACTTCCTAGCAAAGCAGGGGTTTTATGGGCTGATCACTCTTACTTAATGACTGGAAAATTCTTGTCTTCCACTTTCTAGTCACTGAGGTGAGGGCTACCCTGAGGAAGTCAAAAGAGCTAGTGCTGCCCTAGCCGGTTTGGTTCAGTGGATAGAGCATTGGCCTGCGGACCAAAGGGTCCCAGGTTTGATTCTGGTCAAGGGCTACTCCCCAGCCCAGGCCCTGGTCGGGGTGCATGCAAAGGCAACCAATATATGTGTTTCACATCGATGTTTCTCTCTGTCTTTCCCTCTTTCTTCTACTCTCTCTAAACGATCAATGGAAAAATATCCTTGAATGAGGATTAAGAGAGAGAGAGAGAGAGAGAGAGAGAGAGAGAGAGAGAGAGAGAGAGAGAGCCAGACCTAAAACCAAGATGAAGGACCACCAGCTACACACTGTAGTTATGTTTACACCTACAACCAGGGGCTTCGCATCTGGCCTAGAGTAAAGTCCTAACATGCCTAGAAGGATCTTGGTGATCTCCCTCCCCACCCCCCATCCCCTAGCCCTTCACTTCTTGTTATTTCTCTGACATCATCAGTGTCAACATAAGAAATGTCCAAACCTGTAGAGAATTTTTATGAGTTTATTTGAGCCACACGGCCGACATATGCCGTGGAACAAGATCTCAAATGCTCCTGAGAACAACAGTTTTGCAGCTTCTTTTATGCATTTGAAATTAAGATAAGGAAGAATACATGAAGGTGGGAGGAAGCAACCCAGGGATGGAATTAAATGGTATTTAAGTTATGAGCTCTCATAACGGCTTTCGTGGCTCAGTGGTTGAGCATCAACCTATGAACCAGGAGGTCATGGTTCGATTCCTGGTCAGGGCACATACCTGGGTTGAGGGCTTGATCCCAGTGGGGGGCATGCAGGAGGCAGCCAATCAATGATCCTCTCTCGTCATTGACGTTTCTATCTCCCTCTCCCTTCCTCTCTGAAATCAATAAAAAATATATTTTAAAAAAAAAACATTATGCACTCTCTTGGGAGTGGTCATGTGCAGATTGGATTACAGGGTAGTTAAGATTAGGCGCTCTCTTGAGGATGGTTACTGTTTATTTCAAAGGTATGTTAACCTAGATGCACAGAAACAATGACAGAGCTTGCTTCAGGCAAAGATAAACCTTTTACTAAAAAGTTATAGGCCTGTGGCGTGATTACCCACCTGCCCAGTTAGAAATTTATGGTCAGATAACCCTGTGAGGTTACTTTCCATAGAATCCCTTTTTTCATCCACATCTGCAGCCAACTTTTCCTTAGAGTGGGGTTCCTCTACCTTGGGACTATTGATAGTTGGGGTGGATAATTCTTTTTTTGGGGGGCGGGGTGGATAATTCTTTGTGTGTGGGGGTGGGGGTTGAGGGGTGGGGATGATGCTATCTGGCCTCTCTACTCCTAGACACTAGAAGCAATGTCTCCCCGGATGTGTCAACAAAAAGTGTCTCCAGACACGGCCAGATGTCTCTTGGGGGAAGAATCAACCCCCCTCCCCACCCCAGCCCATTCTGCCCCACTGCCCTCCTTGCTGTTCTTTCTTCACCCCAAGTTCTCTGCCTTCTGCCTGGACAGCAACAGGGCTCTCTATTGTCTTCCAGGTCTTTTTTTGTTTTATTTTGTTTTTTTTATTGATTTCAGAGAGGAAGGGAGAGAGAGAGATAGAAACTTCAATGATGAGAGAGAATCATTGATCAGCTGCCTCCTGCACGCTCCACACTGGGAATTGAGCCCACACCCCGGGCATGTGCCCTTAACCAGAATCAAATTGTGACCTCCTGATGTATAGGTTGAGGCTCAACCACTGAGCCACACTGGCCGACTACCTCCCAGGTCTTTATTCAAATGTTATCAGCTTATCAAGACCCTCCCTATTTTAAATTGCAACCCATCTCAATGACCCCCTAAACCCTTCCTTGCTTAAATTTTCCCCCTGGCATTTATCTCTCTCCTGCATACCACAAGTCTTACTCATGTTTTCAGTGCCTATCTGCCTCCAATAGAATGTAAACTCTCTGATGATGAGATTTTGTTTGTTTGATGTTTTGCTTTGGTCTTCTCTGCCCACCCCTGTATCCTTGGGTTTAGAGATAGGACTGTCACACAACAAGCACTCAATAAAATATTCCTGGAATGAGTGAATGAATTAGATAGCTCTCATTCTTTCCTGTCCCACAAGCTCCTGGGTCAAGAGACTGGACAAACCTGGTCACTGTTCCAGTTCTAATCCATGGAGCAGTTTTGGGGGGAGAGGGGGGTTGCAAATATATATGTTGTTTTTAGGTATAAAAGAATAATCCCAGCTGACCTTTTCTGAATGTTTCTGAACACCAGGCACTGTGTTAAGCATATGTGTCTCCTTGCTTAACCCTCTACACCAGTGGTCGCCTACCAGTGGTCCGCAGGTGGTCTGTGAAGTCCAAAAGGTTGGCGACTGCTGGTTTAAGGAAATCTTCAGAGTCTAAACAACCCCATGAGGTCGGTTTTGTTATTATTGTCAATCCACGTTTACAGATGAGCGGCAAGGGCTGCAATATCTAATCCAGAGACACATATCTGAGTTTAAAGCCAAACCAGATGGTCTGACCCCAATGTCCCCCTCATTCCTAACCACTACGGTAACAGCCTCTCCCAAAAGTTGGGGTCATTAGCAGAGAGTCAAACAATAAAGACAGTAAACAGGGAGAGCCCACCACACTCCCAAAAGGAGCTGGTGTTAGCTGATAATGCTTTTACACTGGAGAACTTCTTATACCAGCAGAGCGCATCTAAATATACAAAAAGGTCTACGTGTACATAAAGCTGCACCCCCATAAGTTTTTTGTTTTTTTTCTTTTCTTTTCCAAAAGAATAGTGTCAGACTCTTTGTTCCACTTAGTGTTTTCACTCTCTAATAATACATTCTGGACCACACCTTTAAACTTCACTAAGTGGATGCCTCCTCTCTGGGAAGTTTTAGGTTGATGCTCTGGCTACGGGGCTAAGGATGAAGTGATGAGGGCAAAGCTGAGGATGAAGCCAGATGGGAGACACCATGTGCTGGCCAGACAGCAGCTGGTCTCTTCCGAGTTTGGGAGCTGCCTTAAGAAGTGGTGTTTGCTCTTTGGTCGTTTGTTGTTGTTGTTTAGCTCAGGTGGCTTCAGGGTACCATCCCATTGACTGAAAAATGAATAGGCTTCCTTGCTTGGAAAGATAAGCTTTTCTGGGCAGCCCAGGGTACCCTTTTGGAGACTGGGCTAAAGGGGAGGGGGGTGGGGGCGCTTCCATCCTTAGGATCCTTAAGGATCAGGCCCATAACTCATCCCTCAGCTTCCAGGGGTAGCCCTGTGCTAGGTGCCAAACTAGTGCCAATAGTTCATTTAATCCACACAGTCCATCAGGTAGGCCTCACTACCCGCATCTCACAAAAGAGAAACTGATGCTCAGAATGACGTGGAGTCCGTTCTGCCTGCTGGTGGCCCAGAGGCACTGACATAACTGACTTCCCCACAGCAAACAGATTTAAGCTGCCTGCCGATATGCATCAAGGGCAGAGAACCCTCATCTATAACTTCCCCCCAAAAGGAGAACTCTACACCTACCAAGGAGGGTCAGCCCTTAGAGCTGCCCTGAAGGAACCGTGGGGTGTGCAGATACTATTACTGGAAACCTGAGACGCTAGAGAAACTGATCCTTCAAATAGCCCGCTTGCTCCAGCCAGCCGTTTTATAATACGGATCGTGCCTGAGCACCTAATTGAATCTTTCCAACCCCAGTCTGCCAAAGCCACCTGTCAGAGCACTTTCTTTTCAGTCCATTCTTTTCTGTTTTAAAAAACAAACAGAACCCTCTGCCCACAGGGGTGTAGTCAAGGATATCTATCAATAGGAAACCAGGTAAATAACTTATACCCAATCCATACCACAGGATTGTCTGAGGCAGGGGTCCTCAAACTACGGCCCGCGGGCCACATGTTCCCGTTTTGTTTTTTTACCGGTCTGAGGCTTTTCCCAAAAGAATTCAGAGCATCCCAAAGATGGTAAGATCACGGAGACCTGCTGGCAAATGAAAAGAAAAATGCAGAATAAATAGCTGAAAATTAGGAAAGGATGCAAACAGAGTATCATTAACTTTATAAGGAAAAATTTGGAAAATACTGAAAAGTAGCAGAAGCATCCCTCCACCAGCTCCCACCCTGAGAAAGAACCACTGTTAACATTTGATCTATTTCTCTCGGGTCTCCCGGACGATGTGGTCATTTTATAGAAGGTGATGATCAGAATACACCAGTGTGACCAGTTCTCTCATCTCAGCTCTTCCAGCCACATCTGGGGGAGTCTGGGTCTCCAAATGGATCCCACGCGCTCAGGGCTCTTGTAATTGATACAAAAAGGCCAATATGGAAAGCAATGCCCAGGAAATACCACTCAATAAGTGCAGCTATTATTATTTGTAACCTGCCATTTCCCTTTACATCTTTACATAATTGATTTTGGATGTTATTTGCAGCCTTTGAAAACATCCCGTTTAATGGCTGTTGGATACACCGATTCCTTTGCCATCCTCTTCTGAGAAATGTCTTGGCTGCTTCCATTTTTACCTTCTTATAAATAGCTCTGTGATGAACACTGTTGTGAATATAGTTTTACCTCCCCCGGATTTGGGAGATGTTCTTTAAGATCATTTCCCAGACGTGGAATTGCTAAGTCAAAGGGTAAGAAACATTTTTAGGCCTCGTATACATACCGCCTGACTGCACCGAGCAGGTGTTCTTTCCTAGACCTGACCTCCGGCACCTTCTTTCACTCCCAGGACCGCCCAGCCCCCCAACCGGGATGATCTCCTCCCCGAGAGACACCTGGAGGCCTCCTTCCTCCCACCTCTGTACTCCCTTCCAGCCTGTCTCCTTCGGCTGCAGAGCCCTCCTCCTCTCTGCCTGAGTAAGCCCTCCCTGGATTTCGGTTCTTGTACTTTTTCCCAGCCCACCCTGACTGTTGGGCCCTCGGCCATCTCCCCTTCCATGGATCTAACCCAGCCCCTTGAACTGATCACCCAAACACAGCCTGATGTGCGGACCCTAGTTCCCTTCCAAGATTCAGATTTGGTTCCCTAACAACCAGAGAGTAATCCCCTGAGGCCAGACTTCTCTTCCTTCCCCAATCATCCCAGCGCTGAGCAGTCTGGTGCTAGGAACGGAGTCTCCATTTCTTATATTCATTGGGCACAATGTCGTTCTAGGGCCAACTGTCACCAGGCTGGGGCGATGGCTGCAGGGGCCTTCGAAGCTGGTCCCTGGGTCAGGGGGAGAGAGAAAAACATAAATAATCAAGTGTAACCACGAAGGACAGGGGCTTTGATGCAAGTTTGCAACAGAGGAGAGAGAAGGGAGGGATCAGCTCAAACTGGTCGGCTGTGCTCAACGGGTAATACTTGTTGAATGTCTTGCTGTGTGAACCTACACAAGTCACTTAGCCTCTCTGAACCTGGGTGCCTCCATCTGTACTAGGCTCTCTGCACTTGGATGTGATAAGGTTAAATCAGTTATTCAGTAAACTTGCCTAACCATAGGCATGCAGCAGGCACTCAATAAATGTTTGCTCATGGTGAGGGCTCAGTACAGACTTGTAATAAACTGCCTGGGGCTGCACTGGCAGTGTGTTGGCAGCCACGGGACTCATGCATCTCAGCGGGCCTGCTCTGATTGCCTCAGCAGGGGTGGGGCAGCTTTTTTTCTGCGAAGGGCAATTTGAATATTTATATAACGTCATTCACAGGCCATACAAAATTATCAACTTAAAAATTAGCCTGCTTGCCCTAGCTGGTTTGGCTCAGTGGATAGAGCATTGGCCTGCGGACTGAGGGGTCCCGGGTTCGATTCCGGCCAAGGGCACATGGCTGGGTTGTGGGCTCGATCCTCAGTGTGGGGTGTGCAGTAGGCAGCTGATCAATGGATTCTCTCTCATCATTGATGTTTCTCTCTCTCTCTCTCTCTCTCTCTCTCCCTTCCTCTCTGAAATCAATAAAAATATATTAAAAAAATAATAATTAAACTATAGTTTTAAAAAAATTAGCCTGCTATATTTGGTCAAACATTTCATTAACTCACCCCTAATGGCTTGGCAGGGCCAGACCACATGACTTTGTGGGCCTTCTACAGCCCGAGGGCCGGACGTCCCCCACCCCTGGCTTATGGGATAGGTTGCTGGTGCCCATTTCTTCCATCAAGAGGCACGTTCCCTCGCAGGGTCTTGAGTCCAGAGTCTAGAGGGCCATGCAGAAGGGCTGGAATTTACTGGGTGTGATGTATGCTTACAAGGAGTCTACTCATGATTCATCTTCGCCTCCAGTGCAGTGAAGCAGTGGGATGGAATGTCAAAAATGCCTCCTTTTACATCCTTTCTCTGGGCACGCTGAAGATTCCCGTTCAGGCTGCAAATCATCCTGCCCTAACAGGAGAACTGCGCACAAGGCCCAGGAATGGAGGCTTCCGGGGTGATGTCACCCTCAGCTCAAGGAACGCCAAGGGCACCTGGCTGGGCTCTCCAGCTAACTCATCACATCCGCAGTCAAGGCAGGCTCAGAGCAGGCCCATCCCTGCAGCAGATGCGGCTCAAGGTTATGGCCAAGGTTAAGGCCAATTTATGGCCTGTTAGGTGTCTTTCCGTGCTTGGGGGTGGAGCAGGGATTGCTAGCCTCAAGTTTTGATTTAAAGCTGAGTGAATCCTTAGACACCATCTAATTAAACCCCCTTCCTCTTTTGTAGAGGAGGAAATTGAGGCTCAAAAAGAGAAATTTGCCCCAAATTCACACAGGTATGGCATGAGTTAGAAAGCTAGAACTTGAATCTGGGTCTCCTGACTCCTGGTACACTGCTTTCTTTAAAACACGCAGGTGCAATAAGTCTTATTATCATCCTCAGCTCTATCTGGGGTTACCTCTCAACCCACCCCTACCCACCACATACACCTGTCACTATAATATAGGCAATGGAGCCACTATCTATTGGCTAAGTCCCTGGGTAAGCACCAAGCTAAATGTCTAGGATGCATTCTCTAATTTAAGCCTTTCAAAACACCCATAGCAGTGCCCAGCCAGCGTGGCTCAATGGTTGAGCGTTGACCTATGAACTAGGTGGTCACAGTTCAATTCCTGGTCAGCACAGTTCAATTCCTGCCCAAGTTGTGGGCTTGATCCCCAGTGTGAGGTGTGCAGGAGGCCACCCATCAATGATTTTCTCTCATCATTGATGTTCCTCTCTCTCTCCCCCCCCCTTCCATTCTGAAATCAATTATATATACTTAAAGAAAACACTCCCATAGGAGTGAAGTACTATAACTCCTTGCTACTCAGAGCTTGGTCTGTGGCAGTATCAGTATTACCTGAAAGCTGGTTGGAAATGGCAGAATCCCAGGCTCTAGAATGAGAATTTGCATTTCCATAGGCTCCTGAGACTGTATGTCCACTTTAAAGATAAGGAAACAGGTGCAGAGAGGGGAAGTGACTCTGTGTGTTCCACAGCAAGTCGGGTGCAGAGCTCTGGTGAAATCTGGGCCAAAGCCCTTGCTCTGAGCTGCTGAGGTGTAGGAATGTTTTTCCCACTAGTTCTAGTCCTGGGAGAAAGGATTCCAGACACCTCCTTCCATCCAACCCCAACCCCTGCCCAAGAAGCAAGGAAATTACTGGTGAAAAAGAATATCTCACACACTTTACAAGGTATTTTATGTGTATTATTTTGTTTCTACTTTACATCTCATTAATTATCCCAACTTTTCTCAAGAGGACACTGTAGCTGAGAAGAGTTTAAGCCATTTGTCCAAGGCTACATGCTGACCATTTCGAGACTGGGCCTCCCCTTTATTGCAGAAATCAATTATTGTTTCCCCAAGTGCAGGTGGCAGGAAAGATGACTGTAGGTGGCACAGAGATGAAAGTCTCCCACTGAATTATCATCTATTTTGTTTTATTTTTACTTGTTATTTTTGTATTGAGGTATCATGGACATATTAGTTTCAGGTATACAGTGTAATGGTTCGATATTCGTATACACTACAAAATGATCACCACATTAAGTCTAGTTACTACTTACCATCCTTCACTATACAAAGTCACAAAATTTTTTTCTTGCAATGAGAACCTTTAAGATTATTTTGTTTGTTTTATTTTTTTTGAATTGTCCTGTAGTTGAATTTCTACTACCAAAAATAGAATTAGATTATCAAAACCCAGACACCTTTGTCTAAGACAGAATGAGGGTGTTTTGTTTTATAATGAGTCTCTGTAAAGTCAATTTCAGGAATGATAGAGGTAGCACTCATATATTACAAAATCCATGAAGGTGATAAAAGACTGAAGTCTGGGAAACATCTCCAGATACCTCGTGAGAGAGGGAGACAGGGAGAGAGGAGGAGGGGGGAGGGGGGAGAGGAAAGGAGAGAGAAACTGGAAGAGCTCTACCCAGAGGCTGTTGACATTTCAAGTAAGGGTGGTTTTCTTCCCTTGGCCCTCATCCTCCTTGCCCCCAGGGTCTTAGTAGAAGCAAATACAATGCTTACTCAAGGGCACACACTCCCCATTTAAAAAAAAAAAAAAGATCAAGATCAGGTTGCACCAGACATATCTTTCTGGGCAGAGTTTCTAGGGCTGAGGCTGGAGAGATGGCAAGCTTGCTCCCTCTAAACTCCTCTCATCCCCACTGTCTGTAGCTTTCAAGGATGCCCCCACCATCCAGACCAGAGATGAATGCTGCATGGGGGAGGCTGGAACTGGGGATAAAACCCCCTCCCATTCTTCAAGGGTAGCCTTTGGCTCCTCAGTAGAGAGGGAGGGACGGCATCTCTTTGCTTTCAAATGTTTGCTCTTGAAAGGGCGGAGGGCTACGCCCTCCATCTTGCCCCAGGGTAAGGGCTACGGCAAACGTTTTGACTAGAGGGCCACAATGGGTTCTTAAACTGGACCAGAGGGCCGGAACAAAAGCATGGATGGAGTGTTTGTGTGAACTAATATAAATTCAAAGTAAACATCATTACATAAAAGGGTACGGTCTTTTTTAGTTTTATTCATTTCAAACGCCCGATCCGGCCCGCGGGCCGTAGTTTGCCCACGCTGGGCTACGCCCTCCATCTTACCTTGGCCATGTGCTCGGCAAGGCTTGTTCCCAGAAGCCCAAGCCTCTGCTAGCCACACCCAGGACTTCTTTAAACTAACCAATGACAATCAAGGGAAGTCGCCATAGATATGACCACATCCTGTGTAACAAGACACCGACTTGCGCCTGGCCAATCGGCAGGGCCTACAGTCCTTTCTCCTCCCCTTACTCCAACCCCCCTATAAAACCTCTCTCTACACAGAGTTCTCTCTCTCTGCTTCCTGCCGCTGCTTCGGCGAGGTGGGGGAGCCGAGCTAGCTCGAATAAAGACTCTTATGCTTTTGCATCGGACCTGGCTGGCTCCCTGGTGTGGTTTCTTGGGGATCCTGAAATCTGGGCATAACAGCTCTCTTCTATCTCTTCCTTTCTCTAACCTGTCCAGGGCCCTTAGCAGCCACTCTTTTTGTAGGACCTTTGAACTTTGAGTAAATGGACATTCTTTGCTGTACCCCAGTTTCAGTCAGGGACCACAAGAAAAGAATTCTGGCAAATAAGAAGTTTTTGCCCTGGCGGCATGGCTCAGTGGTTGAGTGTCGACCTATGAACCAGGAGGTCACAGTTCAATTCCCGGTCAGGGCACATGCTTGGGTTGCGAGCTCGATCCCCATTGTGAGGCGTGCAGGAGACAGCCGATCAATATTCTCTCTCACCGTTGATGCTTCTATCTCTCTCACTCTCTCCCTTCTTCTCTGAAGTCAGTTTTTAAAAAGAAGTTTTCTAGGAGTTTGGAAAACAGTGATGGTAAGGAATCAGGACTGTTATCTTAGAAAAGAGAAGGTGGGAAAAGGACAAGATGACTACCTTCAAATATTTCAGAGAGGGTCTAGGTTTATACTGAATTTCTTGAGACTTGGAAGCAAAGGGTAGAAGGTACAAGGAAGTCGGTCAACTATAAAATGGAGACAACAACACTTACATCAGAGGGTGGTTGTGAGGACTAAGTGAAGGGCTCAAGTAATACCTGCCATCTTAGAAAAATCCCAGGACATGCTTGTTGCCTTTTTTGGCCTCATTCAAAAATGTCTCCTGAGGCAGGAAGCTCACTCTCTGGAAAGTTTCAAGATTGAATTATAATTCCTTACTGCCAAGAGTCTGTGCTTCCTTGCTGCCGTGACTTTTTATAAAGAAAAATCCTGGCTCAAACGGAGCCCTCACCATGGCCAGGCATGCAGGCAAGGGCTGTTCAGAGGTACTTCATTTCATCTCCTCATCAGCCAGGTAGGTACTATTATTAAGTCTAGTTACTACTTACCATCCTTCACTATACAAAGTCACAAACTTTTTTTCTTGCAATGAGAAACCTTTAAGATTTTTTTGTTTTATTTTTTTGAATTGTGAGGCGTGCAGGAGGCAGCCCATCAATATTCTCTCTCAGAAAAGGACAAGATGACTACCTTCAAATATTTCAGAGAGGGTCTAGGTTTATACTGAATTTCTTGAGACTTGGAAGCAAAGGGTAGAAGGTACAAGGAAGTCGGTCAACTATAAAATGGAGACAACAACACTTACATCAGAGGGTGGTTGTGAGGACTAAGTGAAGGGCTCAAGTAATACCTGCCATCTTAGAAAAATCCCAGGACATGCTTGTTGCCTTTTTTGGCCTCATTCAAAAATGTCTCCTGAGGCAGGAAGCTCACTCTCTGGAAAGTTTCAAGATTGAATTATAATTCCTTACTGCCAAGAGTCTGTGCTTCCTTGCTGCCGTGACTTTTTATAAAGAAAAATCCTGGCTCAAACGGAGCCCTCACCATGGCCAGGCATGCAGGCAAGGGCTGTTCAGAGGTACTTCATTTCATCTCCTCATCAGCCAGGTAGGTACTATTATTAAGTCTAGTTACTACTTACCATCCTTCACTATACAAAGTCACAAACTTTTTTTCTTGCAATGAGAAACCTTTAAGATTTTTTTGTTTTATTTTTTTGAATTGTGAGGCGTGCAGGAGGCAGCCCATCAATATTCTCTCTCATCACTGATGTTTCTATCTCTCTCTCTCCCTTCTTCTCATGAAGTATCTGGAGATGTTTCCCGGACGTCAGTCTTTTATCACCGTCATGGATTTTGTAATATAGGAGTGCTACCTCTGTCATTCCTGAAATTGACTTTACAGAGACTCATTAAAAAACAAAACAAAACACGCTCATTCTGTTTGAGACAATAGTGTCTGGGTTTTGATAATCTAATTCTGGTTTTGGTAGTAGAAATTCATTGGTAGTAGATGTTCAGATGAGAGAATTGTGGCTCACAGAGGTGAAGTGACTGGCCCCAGGTCACACAATCAGTAATAGCAGACCAGGGACTTAAACCTCAGGGTGTCACCCTCCAAAGTCCTTGCTCTTAGAATTGGAGGGGTTATTTGTGAAATCTAAAGGCTCACCTTCTCTAATACTTCAGCCTGTATTGATCTCTCTTCTTTAAAATCTCTTCAGCTCTCCATACCAAAATCATCCAGTGTAGCACTTACTGTGAGAATGGCTCCTTGTCTCTCCTACCTTGCTATATATGTGGGCAGGGTGATTTTTACTCTTTCAGTATCCCCCTATACTCAGCAGGCTTTCAGAAGAACAATTCATAGACTTTTAATAATTTTATCTTTCACTGGCAGCTGAATCAGACAGCCAGTAACTCCCTCTCCTCTGCTGTGTCTACTCCCGTCTTGTTTTCCTGTGCCATTAGCAAACAGTCTCTTCTTGACTGGAACAAATATTACCGCAATTTTAACTAGCTAACACTGAGTTCTTAATATGCACCAGGCACTGTTCTAAGTACTTTACATGTATTGATTCAAGGAATCCTGACCATAACCTGTGAGCTAAGTCCTATTTTCAGTCCCACTGTACAGAAGAGGAAACTGAATGGACTGTGTCATCAGGATTTGATGAGTAAATGAATGAATGCTTTGCTGATGGCTAATACTATAGCAACAACAACCATAAAATACCTGATGCTTGCGTCATGCGACACAGCTTCATGCACATGATGTCATTGTCACTCACCATTAGCAGGCAGGCACTGATGTCCCCAGTTTATAGAAGAGGCAATCATAGCTCTCAGAGGCTGGGTGATTTTCAACAGTCACACAGCATGTGCTGTCTGTACCCCTGAATGAACACTGTATTTGCTCCTGTCTAAGATCCTGGGAACAAGGGAGATGGGGGGACTATGGGGAGAAAAATACCTTCCGCACAAAAGGCATGCTGTAAGTATTAGGTAAATGAAAAAAAAATCGGGAGATAGCAGAGACTGGTCAGGAACCCAGATCTTTGATTCCTAGTCCAGGGCTCCTTCCTTTATCCAAGATGACAAGAAGCAAGTCTTGGGTCCAGATCTTGACATGGGATCTTAAGCCAGAGCAAGCAACGCTCTTTTTTAGAAAAGCACCTTTTTCACTTCTCTACATTTCCTACAGTGAGTATGCCAATGAAGAGAGGAGGCAAAGGGCATCCTTCTGAGAGGGCTGGGGCTGGTAGGGCCCTGGGGGAAGCCTCTGGACCATCCCCACAGGCCACCTAGCCCCCCACCTTTTGGTTGGATGTGGGGAGCAGGGCTGGAGAGGAATCCCCGTGGCTCCCACTGAGGCTGGATGAGCAGGGATAGACACTGGAGTTCCCAGGTCTGTGAAACTCCCTGACATTGGGAGCTGAATGCTGTGTGTGCAGATGTCCAAGAAGCAGGCCCAGAACATTTTTGAAAGGATAAGCCCTCCAAAGGGTAAGAACCTCCGTTCACAATAATGAAGGGTTAGGATGACTGGTTAAGTGAGGTTCCAAGAAACCTAAAAGTCTTCTTGTCCCCTTTTGGGAATAACTGGCAGGGGGGAAAGAATGACAGAGAACAAGGTCCTACCTGGTGGATTCACATTGTTAATTTAAATTCTGCCTTTCCCCCCTGAACTCACCTTTACCTCCATTTCAAAGCCATAGGGAGGGCAGGCATGATTATTTACACAATTCCAGTCTCAGACACCCTCCCTTTCCTCCTAGGCCTGCGGCCAATGAACTCTAGTTCCTGATCCTGGGGTCTGTGCGTCCACAGGGTCCTATCGCCTCCTCACCCAGGGTCTAAGGCCCTGATTTATGCCAACTTTTTTCCGAGGCACCTTCCAAAAAGCCAGCGCTCTCAAGTCTTAGCAAGCACTGGATTCCATTCCACCAGCTTTAAGCTCCTACCATGTGCTAGGTATTTGATGGAGTCACAGATGGTGGGATAAGTCCTGGGAGCCTGCGGGCTAATGGCAGGACAGATACATTCATGCATCAGGTTGGGGGAGGAGAACTCCCAGGAGACTGGGAGGGGGGGAGGGGGGTTAAGGGGTGGCTTTTTGTAGGTACAACAGTAGCTCCCAAGGTGGTGTGTGAAGGTGAAGAGGGGCTCCTATACAAAGGGATGGGGGAAGCACTCAGGTCCTGTAGAAAGAGTGGAGAAGCAAAATGCTGGGCAAGAAACAGGCGGCTCGGTGTGCAGGAAGGAGCCTGAGAATGCGGGGAGGGAAGGATGGAAGGAGAAAGGAAGGGAAGGAGGCAGGGAGAGAGGGAGGAAGGGAGGGAAGAAAGGAAGGAAGGAGAAAAACAAGGTTAGAGGTGGATTATGATTAATTGGCCAGAACAAGGACCTTGGTGTTCCACTAAGGAATTTGGGTTTTATCAGATAGTGCGTAGGTTGTTGTTGAAGGTTGTTGAGCAGAGCAGGTGGGCTTTATGCTCAGACCTATGCTTAGAAAGATCACATTGCAGAGGACGAGAGCGAGGAGAGAGCTTGGGGGGATTGGGAAACAGGGCCCAGTGTGGGGGATAGTGGGACCCTTTAACTACATCCGTGGGCAGGACCAGCTATATAATTTGTGGGGTCCAGTGCAAAAGGGAAATGCAGGGTCCCTTGTCCAAAAAGTATTAGGGGTTTAAAGAGTGACAGAGCAGTAAACAAGCATGGGATCCTTCTACATGTGGGGTCCTGTGCACTGCATAGGTCACACACCCACCGAGCAGGAGGCTCTGACTACAGGGCTGGGAAGGGCAGGGCCGGAGAGAGATCTGGTAGGCAGAGTCCTGGGACCTGGAAATCTATTGGATATGGGAAGTGAGGGAGCAACCCAGCGGACAGATGGCCTTCCTGTACTGGTTATCAGGCCGCCCCACTGCATACTGGGCACCCCCTTGGGCCCAGGATCAACTCTAACTTACTAACAATCTAAACTTCACCCCCTCCTCCTTCTTCCCCCTGCTACCCACCCTGACCTGTTTCTGCAGGGCCCCTATCTAAAGGTGTCACCATGTACCCAGTCACCCCAGTTAAAACCCCTGGGTCACCCCCTCTTCCTCTCTCTCTCTCTATCCCACCCCTTCTGGAAATTTACTTCCTAAATGCTTCTCTCATCTGTGTGGCCTTTGCAGTTGCTGCTATCACTGCCAAGTTCCGGCCAGCCGTTATCAGCTCAGGCCTGGATTACCCACAAAAGCCTCCTATCTGTCCCTCCGACTCTCGTCTGGACCCCACACCCCGTCTCAAACAAAACATCCATCCTCCGCAGTGCAGCCTCAGGCAGGCCCACTAATGCTCACCTGACCAAGTCCCCAAGTAGACCCCCCTCACCCAGGGCTGCTCCAGCCACAGGATAAAATCAAAATGCCTTAAATGGCCCCCAATCACATGACCCTGCTTAATTTTCTAATAAATGCCAGAAGGGCTTAGTCTCCCACACACCTCTAGCACTTACCATGCTGTGTTTTTTTCTTTACCTCAAGCAGTTTCCTCTGCTTGGAATGCCTTCCCCTCCCCCTCCAAGGCCTGCCTAACTTCAACTCATTCTTCCAAGTTTGCCTCAGCTCTCCTGGGCTCTCTGAGGCTTCTCCAGCCCCCCCACCCCCTTGCTCCCCCAGCTACCCACACACCCTGGATGGGCTTCCATACTGACTACAGGAACTTAAAGAGGCCTGTGGCTGGGATGGGCCTCCTCTCTGGGCTGGTGGCAGCTGGAGCAGACAGGGAGTCCTGCCCATGTAGGTGCTCCATACATACGTGGCTCTGGGCTCAGATGTCTGGGGGTGGGTGGCACTGGTGACACTGGCAGAGGATATTTTAGGGAAGGCTGGCACACACAACCCCCCAAAGAGAAAGAAAACCCCCACATCACATCTTTTAAAAAAATATTTTTTTTATTGATTTCAGAGAGGAAGGGAGAGGGAGGGAGATAGAAACATCAATGATGAGAGAGAATTATTGATCAGCTGCCTCCCACAGGCCCCCTGCAACCCGGGCATGTGCCCCGATGGGGAATCAAACCCTGACCTCCCAGTTCACAGATCAAGGCTTAACCACTGAGCCACATCACGTCTTCATTAGGACCCCACTAGCAGGGCGAGGACAGGGCCTCTGACTGAACGCAGCTGTGACCCCGAGTCAGTGCCCGCTTGCTGGTGTCAGTTTGATGGCATTTGATTTCAGAATTTGATCTCTGCTTCCTTCTAAAAACCTCATTCCCCTATGCTGGTGGTAGACGAGCCCCTCTAGGGGAGGCAAGCTGCCTTCCACTAAGCAGCCTCTCCCACCACTAGCTAACGATGAAGTGGTTGGTCATGAACGCAGGGCTGGAAATATGTTTCCCTCACAGGTGTCCCTGCAGCTGGACTTGAAAGGGTGAACCGTGTCCCGTTCCCCAAGATTGAGGATGGGAGGCCTGAAGCTACTGGGGACCGGTGGGGGCAGACAGCCTGGGATTATACTTGATCCACGGATAATCCCTCAAATCCAGAAGCCACCTGGGCAGTTGGCTGGACTGAGACCTCTGACCACGGATGTATGTTGATGCTGTAGCAGCTGATTTCACGACAGGCTTTCCAGGGGCCAGAAAAACGGCTCCTCAAAAAACAATTATTCTAATTATTATCGGAGTGTGACAGAGAAAAGGACTGTCAATCCTTTGAGGGCAGAATCCATTTGGAAAGATTAATTGCTGGCTCTTCTCTCTCCATTTTTACGTGTAGGTACTTTTATTATGGAAAATTACAGACAGAAAAGTGGAGAAACTGTGTGACAAACCCCAGGTTCCCATGACCCAGCTTCACCGTCCTATACCAATACAAGCCCCATCTCAACTCATCTATAAACCACCCTTGAAGCACATCCCCACAATGATCTCATTTCTCGCGTAAAGGCTGTGAGGGTCGGAATTCACTTCTGCTTCATCGGGGAGCTCTGGCCCAGGGCCCCCCTTGCCCTACCCAGCGCAGGGCCCGGCACGGCCCCCTGCAGGTGCCTAACCTACGTCTATGAAACTGAAAATCCGCGTGCGCGGCGCCGGCCCGGCCTCCTCCGCTTCCTCCTCTTCCCGCACAGC
>NW_005366873.1:4317590-4343158 GCF_000412655.1 Myotis brandtii | reverse complement strand
GAGCGTGGCGCCGCGGGATCCTCCTGCCTGGACAATTAACATACTTGAGGCTGAGTCTTCACCGACCCCTCTTGCCTTTTTGACCCCGGCGAGACCCTCCCCTTCCTTTCCTTTTCATTTTATTGCTTTTTATTGTTTTCCTCCGGCCTTCCCCTTTCCCCTCCCTTACCTTTCTCTAGTTTAATTTGGAGTTAACAGCCTTCCCACTGTTTTTTACCTCCTCCCTCCCCGGCCTGGGATCCTCCTGGGTCCTGAGCCAAGCGGGGGTGGCTGGAGAGCCAGGACCTGGGAGGGGTGCCGCAGGGTGGTGGTGGAGGGGATTCTGTTGCCTTTGGTTTGAGACCCCAGAAGCGGTGGCACCAGTCTGCCCGTTGCACCTGCTGGGGAGAGGACTTTGACTTTCGGTGGCGGGTGGGTGATGAGCTAAACGCCAGAGCATCGATTTCTGGTTTATTTCCTATGACCGCTCCCTCATGCCTTGTATTTGAGTCCTTTGTAACCTCAAACGTGTGGAAGCCCTGCCAACCCTGATGCCTAGACCTTGAGATGTAACCGTGATGTGGTTCAGAACTCACGTGCGGAGAGCTGAGAGTGAGGGCCTGGCTTTAAAATCTTGCAATTTGGGGAATTTCACACACCTCCAGGCCAGGAGATTCCTGAGGCCGGACAGCTCCCACCTCTATTGGCACCTCTGGCAGACCGTCCCCTGTTGGTTCCCAGGGAGATGGCAAAGGCAGATGATAATCTTCCTTTTCCAGCCAGCTTCAGTCCCACCCACACACACCCCCCTCCATGAAGGAGGAAAGCCCTCCAAGATTGCAAAGGTTTCACACATGGCTCCTGATTTCTCTTCCTGATGTTTTTGTCTTTTGTTCTTAGCAGTGACTACAGGAAAAGCTTCCACCTCCCCATTAGCATGAAAGATAGGTTCCAGGAAACCCCTCCTGGTCCCATCTCTGCCCCCTGTCCCTCTCCAGGAGGGCCATGCTGACAGTTGAGGGGTTGTGGCCACAGGAAGTAGGCAGCTCTGTGACTTACATCTCAAGAAAATGAACGTTTACAAATGTTTTTAATGAATGTAACATACATAAGTAAAACTTTGAACAGCACAAAGGCTGTACAATGAACAATGGGTTTTCTGACACCCTTAGAACCCAGTTCCACTCCCAGAGACAACCATCAACCATTACTTGTTCATCTTTAAAGTTAATTTTGCACCAGTTTCTTTTTAAAATACAATGATTTTGTGTATTTCCTGTCCCTCCCTCTTTCACCCAACTAGATCTCGGGAGACTGGTTCGTATCAGAGCATTCATGTCTGGTTCACTTTTTTAACCAGTCCCTTGGTTGATAGCCAATAGTTGCTGCTAGCCTCATTATTTGAAACAGTGTAGTAGAGTATACTTTTATCCAAATGCTTCTGCAGGTGCGCTATCAGTAAATTTGGAGATTTGCGAGGTCAAAAGTTATGCCCATTTTAAATTCCAGTAAAAATTGCTTGATCCTTATAACACTACTAAAGCTTAAGTTGTTGAAGAAAATTTTTATTTCCTTTCCTAACTCATGTCCTCGCTTGATCCTTATAACACTACTAAAGCTTAAGTTGTTGTTGAAGAAAATTTTTATTTCCTTACCTAACTCATGTCCATCTAAGAGTTCAGGTTTAATCTAGTGGCATCTCAGATCTCGGGGGGATAGTGCCTTCGGCATCCCTTCATCTCCCCGCAAACCCCTAAAAAAAACCCACATTCAGTCATGAGTTGGTGACCAAATGGCCTTGTCGGTGCTTATTTATATATAGTGTCCATGCACTTGGCTCTGCTCCCCTGGCAGTGTGATGGTGATCGAACACAGAATCACTCTGAAGAGAGTTGAAGCAGCCAAAAGAATTGCCAAGGCTCTCAAGTGAGGCAGCAGAGAGGAATGTTCTGTCTCTCCCCGCCTCTGATGGGAGTGGGTGAAAGACAGAGACCGTCTAATCTGGAGGACTCCTCCTGACCCCAGCTTGAGGAGGCAGGGCCCTGTTTATCTGTCCCCCAGTGACACTGAGACTCATTGTCTGCCTGTCTTATTTTGTCAACTGGCAGACAGGACCCAGCCTACACCCGCACCTCCTTGCACCTCCTTTCGGTCCTCCTGGCAGCCAACTCTTAAGTGCTCTATTTAAAGCCAAGAGATGGGGTGGCCTGAAGGCTTCTCTTTCCCAAGCCTCGTCCTGATGTTTGGGAGGGCCTGGGCCACTCTCAATCCAGATTCCCATCCCTGATCACTTAGTTTGTCTCCTGGAACCCAAAATGTTGAGGCACAGGCACAGGAAGTGATTTACTCACTTCCTCTTCCAAGGAAGCTCTGTGTCAGTGTAAGTCTGGCTTCTCTCTGCCCCCAGGAAAGAAGGGGGCCAGGGGCTAGGGTTGGGAGGAGGGGTACACTACGCCAGGAATACCTGCCTCCGTCCCCCTCCCGCATGGCCTCCTGTCTTCATGACCAGGAACATGGTCATTGTGGAGGACCAGAAGCTCATCAGGGGTGGCCCAACGGGCGATTTGTTGACGTGACTACAGGGGAGATTTGGGTGTACTAAAGGGGGCCAGGGCAGTTCCAGCAAGCTGAGAGGAAGCAGTAATGGCAAGATGACTCATTCAAGGAATTGGCTTTGGCTTCTGGGAGGGAGCTGGAGACTGCCATGTAATCCATTAACCATTCGTCTACCGCGGGGGTTTTAAAAAGCCACCACGTGCTCCACTGTGGGGCTCTCACAACAGGGAAAGACAGAAGAAAAAGGGAGGCTTCTGGAAAATACATGGCCTCAGGATGCATAGTTTTAATTGATGATTTGACCCCCAAGTGAATTCTCTGGGCCAGAAGATGGCAGAAGCCGGTTTTTGGAGGCTCTAGGAATTGCCTTAGGTCCCTCTGGATTGGAAGCAAAGTGCTTCCCCAAGCAAGGCCGGCCTGCTCACCCACCAGCCCCGGGCATTCTGAGACTTCCAGAGGCCAGGTTGTACTGGGTTCTTCCCCACTGAGTGTACTGGGCCTGAAAAGCCTTATCTGTATGTATACACTCATATTTCTGTGACTTGGTTAGAGGTACTTTTTTACCTTAAGCAACCCATTTGGAGAAGTTTAAAGGTAATATTAAGAATGTTTACAGAATCGTACCTGTCAGTACAGCAGTTTGAGGGCATGCGGGGAACAGAAAGTTCAGGAGGGAAGGGTAATAAGGAAATATAAATGGAGGGTAGGTGTTAATCCAGGGGACAGTTTTGATTTATGGGGGCTGAGATTTAAGTTCAGAAGGCCCCATTCCTGCAGTTTGGTTTGGAAGGTAATAACCTAGATTGATTGCTCTAAATTGGATCTACGGAGAGAATTGTCAGCAGTGTTCTTAGCACCTTAGGAGTGAGAAAGGCCAGGGCTGTTTTATTGCCCTGAGTTTAAACCTCATATTAGACCCCATTCCCTTATGAATGGAGGGGGTTTCCTCTATAATTCAGTTTAGAGCTGATGAGCTAGGGAAGAAACAGACTAGTTTTGGAGTCTCCTTCTTGAAAATTAATGAAATTCTGCATAATCACACCTGCATTTTAGATAAACAGGAGAGAAAATAGCTTTGGTTTTCTGGAGGGATTTGGTTAATATTTTCCAGATGTCGGATATATTTCCTTTTACAGTTTAAGCTGCTTCTGATAGACACAAAAAGTTAATCATTGCCTCTCTGACCTATAGCTTTTTAGAAGTGTGTGTGTGTGTGTGTGTGTAGATCCCATTTATATTCTATAAAGCTATTAGTTGGTTTGGCTCATTTTTCTATGTGACCAAAATCTATATTAGCCTTTTTTTTTTTTAAATTAATCCTCATCCAAGGATATTTTTCCATTGATTTTTAGGGAGAGTGGAAGTGAGAGGGAAAGACAGAGAGAAGCATCGATGTGAGAGAAACACATCGATTGGTTGCCTCCTGCACGCGCCCCAACAAGGGCCTGGGCCAGAGAGGAGCCTGCAACCCCGAGGTACGTGCCCTTAATCGGAATCGAACCCGAGACCCTTTGGTCCGTAGGCCAACATCTTATCCACTGAGCCAAACCAGCTAGGGCAGCCTAATATTTTTGACTGTTCCACACTCGGGGTATTGATTAGTTGTGGGCATTTTCTGACAGTCTGAGAAATCAATGCTTATGTCTGTTTGTCTTGTTTTTTCTTGTAGGGGGATATGAGACTTTCTACTCGGAATATCCTGATTGTTGCGTGGACGTAGAACCCATCTCCCAAGAGAAGATTGAGACCGAGAGAGCCCTCATCAGCCATTGTGGGAAACCAGTGCTCAGCATCAGCTACAGGCCAGCTCATGACCAGGTATGTGGAGTGGAAGTGCTGTCGCGGCTCCTGGCTCCCGTTCCTTCCTCGGCACCCTGACTCTTCTTCCTCTCCCTGCTCAGCGGCCCTGGTTGCTTGTTTTGCGGATCAGGGTTTTGGCAGAGCCCTCTAGCTGTAGAGAGCCTCTGTTGCTTGCCAACTTGAGTTTCCATCCAAGAGTAAACGGGCTTCCTTCCAGCAAACAAGCTGACAAGAGCAAACGAGCCACAGGATGCTCGACAGTTTCTGGAGAAAAGAGGAAGTGAACGATGTATTGTTATTAGTTGGCCTGGGAGGTGCAGAGAAGCTTCCAAATACTGGTTTAGGTTTCCCTGAAGATGTTTCAGAGCTGACTTTCAGGCTTCCTGTGTTGTTGTTCTTTGTAATTGTTCATGCTCTGCAGTTTCTGCACACCAGCCCAGTTAGTTAGTACCTGTCAAGGTGTGTCTTACTGGTATTTTAACTGAATGAGGTGGGAGTGGAGGGAAGTAGAAGGAGGGTTGTAGTGAAACTACAGTTTGGATGGCTAAGCAAGCAGGCTCATCTAAGGGTTTCTGATGCTTATAATTCCATAAATTCTGGAGCCAGAGGAGATCAAGTCATACTAGAGGACTGCGTGTTTCTATAAATGTGTGGGCTTTCTTTTTCCTTCAAAAATTGGACTTGGTGACAACTCAATAAAGGAAGCATAAAATAGAAAGGAGGAGGGTGAGGAAAAGGGAGGCAAGGACCCAAATCTGGCAGAAACCAGAGATCAAAACCCACCTTCCCAATTTTACAGAGGGAGAAACTTTCATGGCTGGTGAGGTGTAATGGATTTGCCAGAATCCTACAGCTGGGTCCATGGCAGCACTAGACCCAGAACCCCCTTCTCTCCCTTCTCTTAACTCCCCTTTCTGGTTCTTTTCAGGGCCCTGTTCTGTTTCCCACACATCTTCTGGAAAAGGGTCCTTCTGATTTGGTGGGAGGGTCAAAAAACCCCCCCCCCCCCAATTAAGAACATAATCCAAAATCATAAAAAGGAAGATTTCAAATGCCGCCTAACCTGCCAGCTGCCTGCCATGAGCAGAACTCTGCCCTGGGGATAAATTCCAAGTAAAGCCAGGTGACCTTTCCTTGGATGGGATCGTTGGTCAGGAAGCCTATTAGCTTGGTGTGGTGCCAGGGTTTTTATTTTGTTTGTTTTCCTTTATCAAAAAATACACTCTGGGATGAACCCTCAGCTTACAAGCCACGGGCATCCGGCTTAGCTAGATTTCTATTTTTGTTTTGTTGTTTGGGTTGTTTTTTTTATCCTTGTTTCTCAGAAAATGAAAGAGAAACAAGAATTTGCAGGATGTTGTAAAAGTGCCACAGACCTTTGGCCCACCGATGACTGGGGAGGCCCTGCTGTGTCTCCAGGTTCCTCTGGGGAACCCCCTAGCACTGCTTCCTAGAAGCCGGGCGAGGCCCTGTTAACCTTTGGGGTTTCTGTAGGCCCTTGGCCTCTTCCTCTTGACTCTAAACAAGATTCAGAAAAGAAAAGAAACAGTTTCAGGGGTGTTGGGCTAAGCTCCATAAGAAATTGGATAGGATTCCGAGCCTGGTTGTCAGTGTTTTCCAGGCACTAAGATGAGACTATAGGTGCATCTAACTAAAGTGTTAAGCCCAGAGGGCAGCCACTATAAGTCCTAATAAAAATAGTCATTGTTACTATTAATACCTTTTGCAAAATCTTCTGTAACAATGATTTTCAACCTTTTTCATCTCATGGCATTAAATAAATTAATAAAATTCTGTGGCACCTGAAAAAACATATTTTTTGCTGATCTGACAAAAAACATAGGTATAATTTTGATTTTACAAAATAATAATAATAATAATAATGGTAATTACCTGCTTTTTTTTTTTCTCCAAAGTGACTTTTTAAAAAATCAGGTGCTTTATAAGGATTTCTGGTACCAAGAATTAGCCAGTCAGATGCAACCTTATTATTCGATGTGACCAATATGATGCAATATGGCCTATATAGTTATGGTTCAAGACAGGGCGTGCACACCAGACGGCTATTGTGTTGGCTGTTGTCAATTTTTATTTGACAATCTAAGGGAAGACAGGTCAGTGCCCCTGACTAAATAGACAGGTATGGCATGTTTTAAAAATGCTTGTGCCACACCAGTTGAAAATCACTGCTCTAGAACTTTCTTACAAGTGGCCAAACTGGTCTTTGCCTAAACACTTGACTTCTCAGGAAAGAAAAGGCAAATACCACATGCAGGGTAGTGTGAGCATTGCCTGCTGCTGGCCCTCGTCCCGTGCTCCTTTTCCGAGTATGGGTCTGGCAGAGTTTCCATTCTGCGCTTGTTCCAGCACAGGAAATGGAAACACAGGAAGCGGATGGATGATGTGGAAAAGGCTCCCAAAGACAGCCACTGTCCCTCCAGCCCATTGTTTCCCTCTAAATCTCCAGGGAATCCCATTGTTCCAGCTACCGCTGACTTTTGTTTGTTTGTTTATACACTGAGAGTATTTATTTATGCACCCAGGAAGCTGGCCCCTAAACTTAAATATCCAGCACAGAGCCTTGTCCCTCCCAGCTGTGGATGGGTGCAAGAATGGGTCCTAGAGCCCTTGTCTAGGGCAGTGGAACCCAGGGACCAGGGTGGGATGCTTCTGAGCCAGCAGTTGCCAACAGCAACAAAAGGAAGAAAGGAGATGGGAGACCTGGAAATGTTAAGACTGCCAGGGTCTGACCAGCTAGGAGTTCTTTTTAGCTTTGCCTCAGGGGGTAGGTAGGTGATCTCTGGTTCCAGTGGAGTCCTCCTTAACTAGAAACCTGATATGTGGGTGGTCTCCCACAAGAAAGAGGATATAAGCATCTCTTACCAAAACCTGCTGCTCCACATGAAGATGATCAGAGGTGGGGGAAGCCCCTCTGCTCATGGCCTAACAGCTTTTCTTTGTCTGAGGATTCTGGGTAGATAGTGACTATTTTCACTTCGAAGAAGCAACTTTTTAGAGGGCCAGGGAGCGCATTTTAACATCTCTGGTCCTAGTGGGTGCTGGTGCTGGTGGTGGTAGTGGTGAAGGGGGCAGATGATGATTTGGGTGGTGAGCACACAGTGCAATATACTGATCTTGTAACATAGAAATGTGCACCTGAAACCTGTATGATCCTGTGAACCAATGTCACCCCAATAAATTTAATTGAAAAAAAAATAAAAAGTGTCCTGGGTTTGATGAAATACACTATACAAAACGTCAGGACTAAGTGGCGGGGGGCTCACCTATTGAACCCTTTTCCATTTTATCTAGAAAGAAACCAAGGCTGCTCTCCAAGTTGAAGGGCTTGCGCTGGTGCTCTCAGGTCTGCTAGAACTTCAACACACGTATCTCCATCCCCCCATCACACCCACTGCTTCTCATCCTCATTAGCACAGGAAGGCTCTGGCACTTCCTACCTCCTCACTATGTGTAAGAAAATGAAAATCTTCACCATGTAGGTTTTGCCGTCACTGAGTCACCAGCAGTAATGTAGGGTTAGAGAGCCTGCCAGGATGGAGGCTTCACCCACACTCTTGGTTGAACGGCCTTGGCTCTGAACTCTCTCTACCTGGAAACCAGGAAGGGAACCTCCCACCTTAACACAAATAGGTCAGGGTTGTTTTGTTTCCTCTCCCAGGTGAGCAGGCTAATCCAATATTTCCTGCTTGTCCTTTGCCCCTGCTTCCAGGGCGGCCCAGTTGAAATCCTTCCGTTCCTCTACCTTGGAAGTGCCTACCATGCATCCAAGTGCGAGTTCCTCGCCAACCTGCACATCACGGCCCTGCTGAATGTCTCGCGGCGGACCTCCGAGGCCTGCATGAGCCACCTACACTACAAATGGATCCCTGTGGAGGACAGCCACACAGCTGACATTAGCTCCCACTTTCAAGAAGCAATAGACTTCATTGGTAGGTTCAGCCATTCCCCTCTGCTGTTCTGGGCGCCTTGTAGGGACATAAGGTCTTGGATTTTGATGGACTGATGGCAGCTACCATCAGGGAGAAGAAAAGTCTCTTCTGTATGCAGTCATCGAGAGTTGGAGCCAAGACAAGAGACAGCCACCCAAAAGGCAGAGGGGAAGATTTGAGTTGCTATTAATAGGATCTTTAATTTGCACGATAAATTAATATAATTTTATGGCAGTATTCAACTGCCGCCCTCATTACGGTTTCTAGCTGGGCGGGAAGCACAGCGTGTCCGTGCGAAATCTCCACACAAGGGAAGCAGGGGCGAGAAAGAGTCATCCTCGCTGTGCTTCTACGCAGGTTGGGATATTTTTAAATGCAGACAGAAGGATTGAGAGAGCACTACTTACGCACTAAGCCCCAAGGGCCCTGGCAGCTTTCCACAGTTTTTAACAAGCTTTGGGGGGCAATTTGTTTTGCATTTCCAGCTAATTTTGGATTAAAGATAGCACTTGACTCAAGCTCCATGCTTTGTGCACAGAAAAGTTGGCATCTTTTGCGTCCTTTCTCTATTCTGTGAGTCAGTTACCCATTTTCTCTGCTGTGTAGGCCTGGTAGCCTCTGTTCCCTTGGGCCTTGGGTTTCCAGCTCCTCCATGTAGCTTGATTGTTCTCCCCTTTGACATCTCTTTCCCCCATTCCTCCTCCTTGGAGGCTGGGTTGACTTTTTTTCTGTCTCAAATTTGCAAGCCCCACTCTCCAACCTTGTGGCCTTGCCTTCTAGGTTCCAGGGTCCTCCTTTCCCTTGAGCATGCATAGCGATTGCAGCTGAGATGTGATTTTCCTGTATCTTGTTTGGGAAGGATCTTGGCGGGGGAAAAGGCAGGTGTCGGGCACAGCAGTCATTACTTAGTGTAGGTAGCAATTAAAGGGCCCCCCGCAGCCACATGATGGCCCCCTCTGCTCATCACACATGATTTCTGCTTCATGTGAAACCATCCAGAAACTGACCAGAGGCAAAAGGCTAAGCCTGTCCCCTGAGCGACTCGGCTGAGAAGGTTCCTTTGGAGTCTCAGAGAGGCAGCCTCAGTGGTGGGTTCAGGGTGGGAAAGCCTTGACTTGTTCCCCCTGCCCCTGGGAATGCCTTGCCCTTCTCAGCCTGATAGCTACTCAGTGAGGTCATGAAATCCGCCCCCATCCATTTCTCAGAAGGCTCCCTCCCCATCCTGGGTGTGTATTGTGTCCGTTTGTATACACAAACATACACACCCACAACTTTATGAGAGCACAGGATGCTTGTCCCCAGTCTCCTTGCCCTGCTCGTGGAAGGAGAGACTGAGGCTGAGCCATGCCCTGACCCCTTCCAAGGGGAATGCCACAGGAGTACCACGTGGAAGACAAGCCCCGAAGGGTAGAGTGGGATCCCGAAGGCCTTTTGCTTTTTTTGAATGTGGTATTGGGCCAATTAAAAACTAGACTACAAGGAGGCCAACAAAGGAGCAAAGGAAAATGAGAGTCATGACCCTGTAATGCTAGGGACTTGGGGTCCCCTTTGAACTAATTTGCAGGTCTTTTTCCTTTTGAGTCAGAGACTGAATTGGGGGCACCTCTAATAAGCTACAGCGGGGTGTTCTTAGATGGGGAAACTCCAGGGTTCCTCTTTGACTCCTCAGAAATTTGATCTTTCAGCTCTTGCAGATTCATTTGCAAACTCCTTGAATTTGAGGAGGGAGGTGGGTG
The DNA here is from genome assembly GCF_000412655.1 of Myotis brandtii. NCBI lineage: Eukaryota > Metazoa > Chordata > Mammalia > Chiroptera > Vespertilionidae > Myotis > Myotis brandtii. Next base: position 4,333,137 of record NW_005366873.1, on the reverse strand, counting down.
AGAGGGCTGATTTTTTTATTTGTCCTTCAAAATCTTAAATGTTTTTGCATACCATGGCTTTACATAGTGCCACGTACATCTAACTTCCGGTGATGTAATTGTTTTTTTAGTAGCAAGAGAGGGACTTGGAAAGACTATATTTTTAGTGGTTTTTATTTTTCTTTGATGTGTATTTATGTTTAACCTTTGACCCCTTCCCATTTTTAACAGTTGTAGCTCTTTGGGGGCAGGAGTGGAACAGAAGAGGAGGGCACCACCCTACCTTCCCTTTTGTCATATTGAGCTAAAAGAATTCTAACTGATGGTGGTAGCTTTATAGCAATGACTCCCATTGTTGTGCAAGATGGAGTTTGCGAAAAGCCATTTATATCCATCTAGTCAGCATCACTTAGCCAGGGCTATAATTATTGGCTCTGCACTATATATTGTATGTTTGGTAGTGGGAACCCTGGGAGTTGAGCCAAGCATCCTGCCCTGGCATAGCCAGACAGGGTGCCTGGGAGGCCGGAAGGCGTCTACCAAGATGGGGGGACTAGGTCATCACCATTACACTCAGGCCCTGAGAGGCAGGAATTGCTTCTCTAAGTCAGTCTTTGAACCTGGGACTCTCTCAGAAAAGAAATGTGTGCATACCTGATGAAAATTGGCTTGCAATTTCAAGGCTTTTCCAATGCCCTCTTGAAACCCATCCATGTTAGGGTGCCATCCTCAGGAAGGGGTTACTCCAGGTCTAGAACCTTCAGTGGTAGAATCTGTGCAAGTATCCCAGGGCACTGGGAAGCAGCTCTAAGGATTGGAAAGGCCCTACATTGGGAAAGACATTGGTGAGGCCCCAGAAGCTCTGTCCTCACCAGTGGGGATTAAAGACTGGCAGAAGTCTGATGTAGGACTACAGCTATTGCACAGTCATGATGGTTTGAGAACTAGGTCACTTCTGTGTTTAATTCTTGTGTTTGGCATTGCCTTTGGGTTCTAATCCCAACTCAATCCCACTGTCTTTTCTTCCTTCCAGACTGTGTCAGGGAAAAGGGAGGCAAGGTCCTGGTCCACTGTGAGGCTGGGATCTCCCGTTCACCCACCATCTGCATGGCTTACCTCATGAAGACCAGGCAGTTTCGCCTAAAGGATGCCTTCGATTACATCAAGCAGAGGAGGAGTGTGGTCTCGCCCAACTTTGGCTTCATGGGCCAGCTCCTGCAGTATGAATCAGAGATCCTGCCTTCTACGCCTACCCCCCAGGTTCCCTCTTGCCAAGGGGAGGCAGCCAGCTCTTCCTTCAGAGCCCATTTGCAGACACTGAGCCCTGATGTACAGGGTTCCTACTACACATTCCCTACCTCAGTGCTGGCGCCAGTGCCCACCCACTCGACGGTCTCAGAGCTCAGCAGGAGCGCCATGGCCACAGCCACATCCTGCTAAAACTGGATGGGAGATCCTGCCCAGCCCCAAGAACAACTGTGATTTTGTTTTTTAAACGTGGACATTTCATACCTGTGCAATACTGAAGACCCCCTCTGTCCCCCTCTTCCAGTGGGATAGCGAAGGGTCCCCAGGCTTGCAAACGAACTTCAGACTGACCTCGGGGTAGGTTCTCGGGACCGAAGGAAGGCCAAGCCATTATGAGAGCACAGCTTGTGCTGACTACTGTACTTCCAGACCCCCCTGCCCTCTCAGGACTGCCCAGTCCTGGCACCTCAAAGTTCGCCTTTTCATTTCAAGCGTAAGGCAATAAACACCTGCAGCAACATGGGAGAAAGCAGCTGCTAGACCTGGAGAAAAGGCAGTCAAGAAGCCAATTCATTCTGAAGGAAGCACAATTTCCACCTTACTTTTTGAACTTTGGCAGTCTCCGTGTCTGTCTCTGTCGCTTCAGGGAATAAGCTGACCATCTAGTCAGGAAAGTAACCCTATAGGGTTTGTAGGGACCCCATATATATGCTGATTTGAACCCTCATATCTTCTTGAGATTCCCTCTTGGGTCCCACAGAGGCAGTTTGTTGAAGTAGCGAGATGTTGACACTTCTGAGTTGCCTTTTCACTGTGGGTTCTTCCCTGACTTTGGACTTCGGCATGACTCTTACTCATACTTGAACCTTTCTTGTTACACCTCTACTCAAAGCAACTCTTGTGCCATTTTGAAGAGAGTTCCTTAGACCATAGACCAAAAATCACCCGTTTGAGGTGGTGGCGTGGGTGCCAGGAGAAAAGGGTACCTACTGTCTGGGTGAGTGTCATTGACACGGTCTTTTTCCCCAGCTTGCCGTCCTTATATGTGCTTGTCTCGTCTCTTGTGACACTTGTTTTTTCCCCCCTACCCCTGGAGATTGTCTTCAAGATGTTGACTTCTAGGATTTGTAGATTTCGTAGTGTGGTACTACTTTATATTTTGTCTAGGTTATTTCTCCAGGGGAAAAGGCAATAATTTCCTAAAATCCATACAAATGTGAAGAAAAGCAGTATGTAATTGGTCGTCATTGTCGTTGTTTTTTTATAGTGTTAAATAAAAATAGTAAAAAGAAAAACTTCTCTGTGTTGATGAATTGGGTTAAGGGAGGAATAAATACATTTAGGGTGCAACGAGCCTGCCCTCACTGGGTTGATTTCCAAAGAAACTCGAAGGTGATGGTGGTGGATTGTAGCTGTAGACGTGAGTCTGTGCATCCACTCACGAGCTAGCGGTCATAATACAGAATATGATGCTTTCCATTTGAGAGGCTTCCCTAAACTCACTTGCAAGAGAAGTCCTTGGGTGCCTGCCACACGGTGAGGTGATCAGCATGTCCACTCACTCTGGGCTCCTCTCTTCCATGAGCCCAGGCAAGGAATTTGACTTGAACCTCAGATTCTTCATCTATAAAATGAGCAAACGGAACTAGATGATCCCAAAAGTCTCTTAAAGCTTAAGACCCTGGATTCCAGCAGACCAGAGCGCCATGCTTGTAGTCAGCCTTCTCCTTCCAGTGCCTGGCATGTGGCAGACACTCGGAAAAGGTTGGGAAAATAGCCAAGGAATGGGGAAGCAAACTAGGTGAAGGTTCACCTTAAGTGCCTGCCTCCGCCTTTTTTACCCTTGGAACTAATTCTTCCAGGTAATTTACTCAGGAGTGGGTTTAAACCCAAGGCTGCGTTGACTTGCCTTCTGAGTATTCCTCTGTATTAAACGTCTTCCCACAGCTGGCTATGCCAACTCTTTGGGGCCTGTTTCCTAAGAAGGGGAACCAGGAACTGGCTGGAATTTATGCCATCCCAGTGAGCTGGTACCCCTAGATTCTGCAAGGCCCAACAAGGCCTCCCGCTCTCCCACAGGCACCATGTCGGCGAATACCAAGATGGTGGCCAAGCCCAGGTAGCCCAGCTCTTTCTAAGCATCTCGCCTCAAAGGCTTTGCTTGAGGCCTTGCTCTCCACATGTCTTTCCTTCCCAGTTTCCTTGGAAAGCCCTCAGATAAGCATGCCACTCGGACTGTATTTCATCTGCATAGTCCACGCAGGGCTTCCATGGGAGGAAAGGGGGCTGAAGAACACTAGACAGGGAGGGGGAAGTCCTGGATTCCAGCCCTCACACACCCCTAACTCCAGGGCATTGGAGCTCATCTCCAGCCTCTCCGGACCAAACTTCTCCTAGGCTTGGTCTAGCTGATGCCTGAGTTCCGGCCTCGTTTTCTTATCTCTGAGCCTGTGCTCAGCCTTGGAACCTGTCCGGGAAGCCTGCCCGTTGTTCGGGACTGTCCAGGTGCTGAGTGGCGGCAGGGGCCTCAGGCTGGGAGAGCCAGGGAGTGGGAAGCTGGGTGCAGGCTGGGGTGATGTGCTACGCCGCATCCCACTTGCTGACATTTGCTTTATTGCATTAGAGTCTTTCTCTGAAGGGTGAGTAAGTCCTCTAAATCAGGCCTGGGAGGATTACTCATAAGCCAGTGAGTCATTGGAGGGTAAGCCAAGTGAAGCCCCACAGCTGGGGATGGCTCTGTAGCTCTCATGCCCTTCACAGCCTCCCCATTAATTACAGCTCCATTTTGGCCAACATCAACTTTACACTGGCTTCCAGTGCTGGATGGGGAATTTAAGTTGGTGTTTTCTTCATCCCCAGTTTGGAAGAAACACCTCTCTTGGCCTCTAGCAACCTTTCAGGTAGAGATGTGTCCGGGAGAATAGAGATGTTAGTTCCCCCCTATTGTTTCCCTCTTGGGTCCATCCTTGCTCCTGAACTGGGCCCAATGGGTGAGCAATGTATGAGCAGCCACACATCCAGGTGCTCACCTGAGCTCTGTGTACCATGGTCTCTTTTGTGTGAGGACTGGGAAAAATGCCCCATCTCAATACCCTGAAAGGCTGTATGCATCTGAATTGTTGGTGGTTTATCTTCTGAACACCATAAAGCTCATGACTGCCCTTTCCCCTCCTTGCTCAGGCCACTAGGCAGCTCAGAACCAAAATTTTAGCCTACCTCTGGCAATTAAAAAAAAAATTAAAAAAAAAAAATATTTTTTTCCCCGCCCTTGACAATCCCCTGGCCTCCCCTACCCCCCAGTGTCTTATGTCCATTGGTTATGCTTATATGCATGCATACAAGTTAAAAATACATTTTTTATTGACTTCACATAGGAAGGAGAGAGAGAGAGAGGAAAAGAGAGAGAGAGGAGAGAGAGAACAATGATGAGAGAAAATCATTGATCGGCTATCTCCTGCATCCCCAGTCTGGGCATGTGCCCTGATGGGGAATCGAACTGTGACCTCCTGGTTGAACCACATCAGCCTGACTTATAGGACCTTATATCTTAAGGTTACATCTTAAACCTCACTCTTAACCAAATAATCCCTGGTCCTTCACATCTCAATTCAAACTTCACTTCTCCAGGGAAGCCCTCCAGATGCCCAGGCTAGGTTAGATGTCCCAGTTCTATCTGCCATAGTTCCCTACCTATATCTTTTCTGCATATTTCACCAAACCTTAAAAAGTTTTCATTTACCTCTGATTATTGTATCAAAGTTCATCTTCTCCAGACTAGAAATATCAGGAGAGCAGAGATTACATGGCATTTCAAGAGGGACCCATCTGATTTATAGTAGGTATTCAAACTAGTGTGTTTACAGATTGGGCAATGAAGGGGTTGAGACTATGTTATATGAAGAAGAGTTGGGAAAGGTAGTGATGTTTGGCCTGGAGGGGAGAGCCAGTGATGTGTCTAACTGAAGTCGCATAGAGTAGTGTCTAGGAAGTTCAGCTGGAGTTTCAAAAACCCAAGTTTGCATTCTGTCTCTGCTACTTGCTAGCTGTGTGGACATGGACAAAGTACTGCATTTCCCTAAACCTTGAAGTTATTATCCATAAAAGGGGAATACTAATTGAATCTACCTTGTGGGTACAATTTTTTAAGAGTAAATGTTATGAGAAATAATTGTCTGGTATGAAGTTAAAGACATAACAAGTCCTCAATGAATAGCGGTCATGATTATTAATTACAATAATTGCAGCAGTGAACTACCCACTGCTGTGAAGGTTCGGCAGGCAGAACTGGGGTTTCTATCAGAAAGGCTGTGATGGAGAGATTCAAGCCTCAGGGCCTTTGCACGAACCCTTTCCTCTGCCCGATCCCTCCCTTCTTCACCTGCTCATGTATGGGCCTCCTTAGTACCTCACTCCGATTTCACTTCCTCAGGAAAGCCTTCTGAGATTTCAGGATTCTATATTAAATGCTCTCCTGGCACCTATGCCTTCCCTTCAGAGCAATATCAAAGTGGGAATTAATGATACTCATAATTTTTATTGATTGATTTTTAGAGATAGAGGAAGGGAGGGAGGGAGTGAGTGAGGGAGGGAGGGAGAGAGAGAGAGAGAAAGAGAGAGAGAGAGATTAGTTTGTTGTTCCACTTATTTATGCATTCATTGGTTGAGTCTTGTATGTGCTCTAACTGGGGATTGAACCACAACCTTGGCATGACGGAACTACGCTCTAACCAACTGAGCTACCTGACCAGAGCTGATCATAATTTTGAAAGATCAGGTTTATTGAGGTATAGTTTACATAGTATAAAATTCACCTATTTTAATTGTAGTTAAATGATTTTTTTAGAAATGTATATATTCAGTGATATAACCACCACCCCAATCAAGATATGGACTTTTATTCACCCCCCAAATTTCCTTGTGCCCTTTTTTTTTTTTAATATATTTTATTGATTTTTTACAGAGAGGAAGGGAGAGGGATAGAGAGTCAGAAACATCGATGAGAGAGAAACATCGACCAGCTGCCTCCTGCACACTCCCCACTGGGGATGTGCCCGCAACCAAGGTACATGCCCTTGACCGGAACTGAACCTGGGACCTTTCAGTCCACAGGCCGATGCTCTATCCACTGAGCCAAACCGGTTAGGGCTCCTTGTGCCCTTTTGCATTCACTCTTTTCCCACTGCAGACTCTGGCAATTAATTTGCCTTTTCTAGAATTTTATATAATTTCATACAGTATGTAGGTTTTTTAGTCTGGATTATTTCACTTAGCATAATGCATTTGAGATTCATTCAGATTGTCATGACTACTAATACTTTATTCCTTTATATTATTGTAGCAATATTGCATGATATGGATATGCCAACGTTTGCTTATCAATTTACCCATTGATGGACATTTGGGTTATTTCCAGCTTTGGGCTCTTATGGATAAAGCTGTATGGACATTCATGGATGTATTTCTGGACATATGGTAAGTATATATCTAATTTTATAAGAAACTGCCAAACTTTTTTAAAATTGGTAATACCATTTTGCATTGCTACCATTAATGAATGCGAGTTCTGGTTGCTCCATATCCTAGCTCATACTTGGTATTGTCTGTTTTTTGTGGGGGTGGGGTTTAGGTTTTTGTTTGTTTTTTAGTTGAGCCATTTTAGTAGTATGTAGTGGTACCTCACTGGATTTTTAAATTTGTATTTCCATAATTACTAGTGATGTGGAGAATTATTTCATGTAATTATTGGCTGTTCATATATTTTCTTTGGTAAAGCATCTGTTGAAAGTTTTTAGATAAACTTATTGTTTTATTATTGAGTTTTAAGAGTTATTTATATATGCCATTGATTTATATGTCTATCCTTATGCCAGTACCACACTATCTTGATTACTATAGCTTTGTAGTAAGTTTTGAAATCAAGAAGTGTTTATTCAATTGTTTATTCTTCTTTTTCAAGATTGTTTTGGCTCTTCTGGGTCTCATATTTTTATATGAACTTTAGTATCAATTTGCCAATTTCTGAAAAGAAGGCAGCTGGGATTTTGATACAGCTTATGTTTAATCTGTCGATCAATTTGAGGAGTATTGCCATTTTAACAATGTTAAGTCTTCCAACCCATGAACATGGGATGCCTTTCATTTATTTAGATCTTCTTTAATTTATTTCAACAATGTTTTGTAGTTTTCGTTGTACAAGTTTTACACTTCTGTTGTTTCTTAGTTTTTTTTTCATGACATTGTAAATGAAGTTGTTTTCTTATTTTCTTTCTTTTTTAAAAAATATATTTTTATTTATTTCAGAGAGGAAAGGAGAAGGAGAGAGAGATGACATTGATCGGCTGCCTCCTGCATGCCCCAGAGATATGAACTAATGTGCCTAAAAAGACATGACTGATGAGCCACAGAACTGGATCAGCCCATAGCCCAGGTATGTGCCCTGACTAGAATCGAACTGTGCCTTCCTGGTTCATATGTTGACGCTCAACCACTGAGCCACACCAGCCTGGCATGACCTGCCCTCTTAACGCACACACACACCTCCACTGATGTTATACACCAGGAGAACCACTGGTCTGGGGGCCTCATCTCTCCCTGTTTCATTCTGTGCCTGTGTTAGAAGAGTGCATATACTGTTGATGCATGTGGTTTAGTGGCAAGAGCACTGGACTGGGAGCCAGGGCACTCTTCTCATTCCACTTCTGTGGCTCATCAGTCATGTCTTTTTAGGCACATTAGTTCATATCTCTGGGCTTATAGTTTCTCAATACCTAAGGTAAGGGGGTTGAATTAGACCATCTCAAAGGCTTCTTCAAGTACCAACATCCCAAGAGTCTATGAATTGGTGACCTTGCTGATAGAGCTAATAATTACCTGACCTGGCAGGATATCTAAGATTTATTTACTTTAATAATATTTATCAAAACCACAGAGCTTGGCTGCTCACTTCATGCTCATTTATCTTCTCTGGCTTCCTGTTTATCCCAAAGGTTATCTTTTCAAACCGCCCTTTAGGCTTATAAGATCTCCTTTGTGTTCACTCCATATTATTAAGTGAACAAAAAGCAGTTTACAAAACTGTATGTATCCCATTTTATTAAAAACACACGTGTGTGTTTGTATATATAGATATAGACTTATACTTAATGTTTACATTTATGTAGTCTGAAAGAATATGTATATCAAAATGTTAGAATGGCTTTTTCTGGATGGAGAAATAACTGGTGATTTTCATTTTACTTTTTTTTTTAAAGAAGATACATTTTAAATACATTTTTATTGCTTTCAGAGAGGAAGGGGGAGGGGGAGAGAGAAACATCAATGATGAAAGAGACTCATTGATTGCCTGCTTCATGCACACCCCACACTGGGGACTGAGCCCACAAACCCAGGCATATGCCTTGACTGGGAATGGAACTATGATCTCCTGGTTCATAGTTGATGCTCAACCACTGAGCCACGCTGGCCGGGCTTCTTTTTTCTTTATACATTTTTGTCCTTTGCAATTTTTGTCTGATGGAATTGCTTATATTTTTTATACTTATTGCTTATAAACACAATAGCTCACAAGCAAATAAATAATGTCTCCTTTGGATTCAGAGTCTCCCTGCCCCTTTAACTTTGTCTTTGGTGTCTTCTCCTAGGTTGGCTACCTGTCTTTCTGTTTTAAAAGACAAGACAATGGGGGAGGGGTACGCAACACATGGGACAAAGTAATCTAACCCCTGGGGATTCTGTCCTCTCCAACCCCAGCTTTTCACTACTCCCCACATTCCACCCCCATTCAATCACTCTACTCTTTTTCTCTCTCCTTTTGTGTCAGTATTTCCCCCCACCCCCACTTCCAGTTTCTCCCTCTATAATCTATGTTGAGCACTTCCAGCATTCATTCATTCATTCATCATAAATGATGCATAAATCAGAACAAAAATGGAATAAGTGTGTTGGTTAGAGTTGAACATTGAGATTTGAGTCCTGAATCTGCCCTCGGTATACCAGGATCATGTGAAAAGCACTTGGAAAACTGTTAAGACAGATCAGTGGGAATTGTCATTGCCAAGGCCCTGTGCTGAGCCCCATGGGAGAAATGGAGAGGAGGAGCCTCTGCCTTCAAAAAGTTTCGAGTTGTTTTCTAGGGTAGAGGTGTAAATGCAAAGGGAAGGGGGAGGGCATTGAGGGATGCAGAAATAATACCCATAGACAAGGAATGAATGACTGGATTCTGCAGAGGAGGGAGAAGGAAGAGTCAAAAATCACCAAGGGGTTTGGGGCCAGAAAATCATGGGGCCATTAATCTATTTATCAATCCATCTACTCATTCATTCCACAAATACTCATTGAGCATCTGCCACCAGCAGTCATAGGTGCTACAGATGAAACAGCGGACAAAACAGATAACAACCCCCTACCTTCCCCATTTTGCTTACATTCTATGGGTCCACAGAGAAAAGGAAGTAAACAAGTACATAAACTAGATCATTTCCAAAGGCGATAAAAGCTATGAAGAAAATAACACTGGGTAGTGTGTCAGAGAGCAACGGGGAAGGTGACATTTGTGCTTCCATGCCATTAGCTGAAATAGAAGTCAGGGTCTGAACTGAGGCGGAGGATGGTGAATTTCATGGTAGGGCTGCTGACTCAGAGATACTAAGATTCACCTCCTGGTGAAAATATTTTAACCTTCTCTCAAACTGTATTATATCACTAGAGGCCTGGTGCACAAAATTCATGCACGGATAGGGTCCCTAGGCCTGGCTAGCAATCAGAGCTGATCAGTTTCCCCGCCTCCCAGCCTCCCTGCCTCCTCCTTCCCTAACTCTCTCAGTGCCCCACTGCAGCTGGTCGCCCACCATGTTCTGCACCACCCCCTGTAGTCTGTGCATGTCATAGCGAGCGATCGAACTCCCAGTCTCCTGGTCGAACTCCTGAGGGGACAATTTGCATATTAGCCTTTTATTATATAGGATTTTCTGGCTCAGAAACATTTGGTGGGTTTCCATTGCCCTCTAGACAAAATCCCAATTATTTTTATTTATTTAAATATATCTTTATTGACTTCAGAGAGGAAGGGAGAAGGAGAGAGAGAGAGAGAAAAACATCAATGATGAGAGAATCATTGATCAGCTGCCTCTTGCACACCCCCTACTGGGGATTGAGCCTGTAACCCGGGCATGTGCCCTGACTGGGAATCGAACGGTGACCTCCTGGTTCATAGGTCAATGCTCAATCACTAAGCCATGCTGGCCAGGCAAAATTCCAATTCTTTAACTTGCAATTCAAGGGTCTTCACAGTCTCACCCGGCCTATCCTGCTTCTGTCTTCACAAGAACCTTCCATTCTGGCCCCAAAGGGCTCGTCACCGTCTCCACTCAGGCTCTGTCCCTTTGCACCTCCATAATTGGGTCCTAGGAAAGTCTGCTGAGTTCTCTAGTCCACAACTGCCCTGCTATTTTGGGGGCTCAGGCCTTTTCTCTACCTGCCCATCCTTATGATTGTTTAAATGTCTCATAAGTAAGGACTCGACTCTTCAATAAGAATGTAGTCTCCTTGAGGGAGGGGCTGGCCCCTACATGATCCTCTCTCCTTTGAATTTGCTCTGTACACCTGCCCAGAAACACATTAAGCAGCTTTACAGATCAATTATCTTCTTGTTTAAAAAGGAGAAGGAAAGAGAATGAGAAGAGTTTAGAAAACCAAAGAGTTTCCCATCCAAATTCATGGATGACAGAATTCAGCTGTGGGCAAGTGTTCAGACGCAATCAACAAGGAATCAAGTCAGTTCGCTAGAAGTTGGAATAAACTCCATCTACCTTGTGCATCTAGGGATGAGTCTGCTTGGCAATGCATGGCCTGAGAGTTCTGGAATTCCTCCCACCCCTGAATCCACAAGAGGGGCAGAGGCCTGGGCTCTGGCCTAGAGTCATCCATAGCCCTTTCTCCAAGGCTTCCTTCCTCAGTGTCCTAGGCTCCGTCATCTTTCCTTCTTTTAACCCGTGGGGAAATGGAGCACCTCAGTTTACCCATCTGAAATGCAGGATGATGGGGGATCAGCTGCTCCCTGCCCTTCCCTCCTCTCCTTCAGCAGCATTTGATACTGGTGCTCAACTTCCGTGCTTTGAGGCCAGGATGTCAGGGAGGGCAGTGGGAGGTTAGGGGAGGGGCACGTGATCGTCATGACGGGTGTTGGGGAGGAAAGTCAATACCATAAACACGTATTCATCAGAACATTCCTTCCGCCGTGTCTTTCATCTGGGGAATCTGAAAGCCCTGGACAAACGGTAATTAATTTTCACAGCAGCTTCCAGGGAGGATGGGGTGCTGCCTGCCAAAGGCCAGAGGGGCACTTTCCCAACACCCCTCCCCCAACCCTCCCTGCTTACTCCCAGCTGCGGCTTGTCCCAAGGTGACAATGCCAGGTGATGGCATGCCTAGATGGAGACTGTTTCCCAGGACTTCTCTGCTTAGAAGGCTCCAGAGACTCCTAACTGACCTCCTTCCCCCACCCCTACCCTTTCCCAGAGGATGACTAAGAGTGAACCAGGCAGGAGTGGGACTTTTCCGGCCCCCACAGGCAGGCTGGGGCCAAACAACTAGTTAGTTGACTCAGCAGGAACCACATGGCTCCAAAAATACAAGTGCCTCTGCCCAATTCCACCTCGCACTCCCTTGGCCCTTTGGACACAGTCACCTGCTCCTTCTCCCTCCTCCCCATACCCCAGGGAAGCCACTTGAAACGATGTTTGCCTTATTTCTGATTATAGAAGAGCTACAAGCTTAGTATAAAACACTTTTAAAATATAGAACAATATAAAACAGAATTATTTTGTTAATCCCATAATTCCTCCACTCCCCAAATAGCCACTGTTGAAATCTTATTGTATTTAATTTCTATTTGTTCTGCTTTTTGGGTTTTATTTAAAAATTAATACATGATCATGGCAAAAATTATATATTATAATATTATATATTACATATTATAATATTATATATTGTTTATTATTTTATATACCTAAAATAGGAGAGTTTGTAAAGTGAAAAGTCAAAGTGCATCCCAACTTTCTATTCCTACCCAAGAGGAAAACATTGTTAGGAGTTTCTTGTGTATCTTCTTGTGTGAATTGCCAATTACACATACAAGCTTGCGTATGCACACTCATTTTACATGGCTGAGGTCATGCTGTATGAATAATTTAGCCCCCCCCCTTTTTTTTTTTGCTTCACATGAATACATGAGTATTTTCCATTCAGTTAAAAATTACTGGTTAAACAACATTTTTATTGACTGCCTAATGCTTTGTCTTATTGATATGCCACAGTTCATTTAATCTTTCCCCTATTGTTTATATTTACTCAAGTGAGGGGCAGGGAGAAGGAAGTGAGTAAGAATGAAGTGTGGGGAGGAAGAGGCAAGCTAGAATGCAGTGAGGGCCTACTGTGTGCCAACCATTTTTGCTATCTTCCCAATTGCCCAGGGTCCCCACACTGCAGATGAGGAAACTGAGGTTCAGAGAGGTAAAGAAAGAATTTGCTTGTGAGTCAGGGAGCCAGGGTTTGAAGCAAAGTTTGTCAACTGCAGAGCCCATAGTTGTTCTATTTTGCTAAGATACGTTAGAAAAGTCCCAGGGTTTAAGACTTTCCATTGCTTTGCATGGGGATGAGGAGAGCCCTTCATTCATTTATCCTCTCATTCATTCCAATAATCTCGATGTACCAGGCATGAGGAATTCAGGGGGAAATGACCAGCTCTGTCCTAGAAGTTCAGTTGCATGGGGGTGAACATGTAAACAAGCGACCATAACCTGGTGTGGGAGAGGGAAGTACAAGGTACCATGGGGGTCAAAGCAGGGGCTCTTCTCCCAGACGCCAAAGGTTAAAATAGGCTTCCAGGGGTGGAGAGCCTGCTGAGTCAGTCTTCTGGCACCAGGCAGGAAGTGCCAGCAAGGCCTGAGCCGCCTCTGCTTCCTGTCCTCCCCAGATCCCATTGCACCGAAGTCACCGGAGGCGGGGGTTGGCTCCTCCCTGACCTGGCTCCTGCCCTTCACAGAATGGCTTGCCCTGCTCCCACGGTGGTAAGGTGGGTGGGGGATACCTAATTACTGAGAAAATTTTCAAGATACTGTTTCCTGTTATTTTCTAGAAGTTCAGGAAATGCTTCTCATTCTCTGGGGAAGAGTGGGTCGCACAGAGGATTGGCTCAATGCTTGGGCTCCGATGGACACATCTGGGTTGCAGTCCTGCTTCCCGTTTGCTCTGGGACTGCTGGAGAATCACCGATAGCAGTCAGAGCTCTGGGTGACAAGCCAAAGAGATGGGTCCCGGCTGTCTTGAACCAAGAAGGGAATACAATGCAATAGAATTGGTAGAGGTTCAAGAGGGAACAGGCTTAGGAAAGGAGCAGGTATGAAGGCAGCAGTCCTCAAGGCCCAGAGCAGCAGGAGGCACCAAACCATCCCTTAGCTGGGAGGTATCTAGTGAGGACACTGATGCTGTTGTGGCCAATAGCACAGCAAGTGGGGTTCTAACCTTCCCCGTGCGCGCCAACTGTCTGGGCCTTTATCATGTATCCACATCCGCCAGGGAGCTTGGACAGGGAGGATTTGCCCTTGGACCTCAGTGGTGGGAGGTCAGCAGCTCTCTTTCTCTAAGTCAGTGGTTCTCAACCTTCCTAATGCCGCGAACCTTTAATACAGTTCCTCATGTTGTGGTGACCCCCAATTTCATTGTCACAAATTGAACATAATTAAAGCATAGTGATTAATCACAAAACAATATGTAATTACATATGTGTTTTCCGATGAGCTCAGGCGACCCCTGTGAAAGGGTCATTCGACCCCCAAAAGGGTCACGACCCACAGGTTGAGAACCGCTGCTCTAAGCAGCCACACCAGGGCAAGTCCTGCACACTATTCAGGGAGCTTTGGATCCTGGACAGACAAAACCTCAATGTGCAGGACATGCCCTAACATCTCAGAGCCGTTGTGAAATAGACATGTTAGTAATGTCCACCTCACAGGATTGCTATGAGGATTTAAAAATAAAATAAAATAAAGCAAGCAAGATACTTAGCATAGTGCCAGACACCCAGTAAATGCTCATAGTTTACCATTCTTGTTGTTATAATTCTTATTACTGTTATTAGCCACTTCTAAAGTAAGATACAAATAGTATTTTAAATATAAAACATTTTTATATATCGGCCATGTATGGCATATGAAGGAACATATGCCATAGAAAGAAAAATACTGAAAACTTGGAAGAAAAAGAAATCACCTACCACCCACTGAAAACCTCATTGACGTTTTGGTGCTTCCTGCCGATCTGTTTACTATACATTGGCTTGGGTTCTTTCATTCTTCCTCTTTTTCCTTCCAAACAGCTATGACCATCCTGTGTGCACAGTTGTGTATCCTACCTCACAGCATTTGCACTTCCTTGTGCTATTAAAGACTCTTTGTAGTTGTCATTCCTAAGAGCTGCAAAATGTCCTGTGGCCGGGAGAGAATCATCCCCCAAGTGTTGTTTCCACTGTCTGGGAGGGGGCAGGGGCGAGGGAGTGGTATGCATTTATAAAGTATGAGTGTTTTTCAAAAAATGCTTCTGATTCTGGAATGCTTCTTCAGAATCCCAACTGATGCTAAATCCACATCAATTAAGCACTTTGTTCCAAGGAACCGTGTTCAAGAGGCTGTTTCCTAAAATTCCCACAGGTCTGATGCAGGTTAGGGGCATAGCCCTCCAGATGCACACCACCTCACCGTGTTCTGTGGGACATTTTCACTGCCACCAAGAGTCTGAGAGTCCCGTAGTCCCACCATCACCTGACACCGCTGGCCTGGCACGGCCTTCTCACGTGCCCAACATGCTCAGCCGCGGATCAGACTGGGTGGTTTATCCTGCCTGTGAAATCTGCCATTAGTGTAGTGGAGAATGCCCCCCGGCCCTGCCTCTCTCCAGCTTGGGACTTGGGTGATTTTCTTATGCCTCTCAACCTCTTCTAGAAAATAAAAAGAATCACGTAAAAATTCTCTTAGACAGTAAGGTTTTCTTCTTTTTTAAAAATATATTTTTATTGATTTCCGAGAGGAAGGGAGAGGGAGAGAGAGAAACATCAGCGATGAAAGAGAATCATTGATGGGCTGCCTCCTGCACGCCCCCTACTGGGGATCAAGCCTGCAACCTGAGCATGTGCCCTTGACTGGAATAGAACCCGGGACCCTTCAGTCCACAGGCTGACGCCTTATCCACTGAGTCAAACCGACTAGGGCTTCTTTCTTTCTTCTTGGAGAGTTTCCCATTCTCCTCTCCCTCTCCCTTACTCTCCCCC
>NW_005366873.1:4310630-4317568 GCF_000412655.1 Myotis brandtii | reverse complement strand
ACTCCAGCCCCCACCAGCCTCTGGCACTTGCAGGTCCCAGGCTGGGTTCCAGGATGTGGCTCACGTGACCAAGCTCCCCGCTGGGGTGACTAAAATGCCAGGGATGCTGATCATTTGGACTTCCTGGGCAGGCCAGGCACCTCCGGTGGTGGGGCTTTTGGAAGCAACAATAATTAATATTTTGCCGAGTGTGATTCTGATTGCCCAGCCAAGGAGAGGGTCCCACCCTGAGCTGGGAGCCCCGTGGGAACTGCCCTGGCTGCATTCCCCCGGCAGGGCAGCGGCAGCGATTGTGCAATGGGTACCCGCGTGCTCCCAGGGAGGAGCGGGCGAGCAGAGGATGTGCCCCAGCCTGACCAGCTTGCATAGGCCGGAGGGGCGGGGCGCTAACCTTTACCCTGCAGTGTCCGGGACGGGGATACCCACGTGCTCCTGAATCCATCCTGGGCCTGTCCAGGGTCCCCACTGGGTGGCCAGGCTCTGCCCCAGCCACAGTGTGCTAGTGAAGTAACCAGAGTATCTGAGGAGGGCAAAGGACAATGAAATCGTCCTTTCCCCTGTCCCCTACCCCCAACACCCCGTCCTTCCAAATCACCATTAGAACCTGAAAGAAGCAGAGGGTTCAGAGGTCTTCTGGTCCCACTCTCTCCTTTCATGCAGGAGGAAACTGAGGCCCAAAGAAAAGTGAATTGCCCTACGTCAAGTTTCTGTAAGAAATGACCAAGTGAGGAGAGTGGCTGGAGCTTGTGAACCCATGATATTGCTTATTAGAGCCTCATTATCGCCCCAGGTAAATATCACCCCATCTTCCAGAGGAAAGGCCTAAGGCTCAGAGATTTACTTAATCCATTGAACGGTGAGCACCTCCAGGGCAAGGAACTGAGTCGAGTCCATCTTTTCACGGTTGATTCATAACTTTATCGATGAACGTTTGTTGAGTGTTTGCAGAAGAATCCTGTGAGATTGTCCAATGTGCCCTGTGCCTTTCACAGATGAGGAAACGGAGGTCTGCAGGGTTAAGGAACATGCCTGGATCACATCGTGGCAGAGTCTGGCCCTCAGAGCTCTCGATGCCCAGTCTGGTGTCCTTTCCACTTCATTCATTCCTCCATTCACTTATTCAACTATGAGAACTGAGCCCACACACCTCCAGGAAGTATGCTGGGCTCTGGAAATACAAACAAACAGGAAATAGTGTGAGAAGAGTGGGCGCTTACTTTGAGTACAAAAACCTAAGGAGAGGGTTCCAAAAAACTCAGTGACCAAGATAAATAATATTTCAATGCAATATTTAAAAAAAAAAAATCAAATCAGCAAATGATGGCCCATAGGTCTGCAGCCTGTTTTAGTAAATAAAGTTTTATTAAGACTAAATCCCAGTCCCTGTTTTGAGGAGCCCACAGTCTTATCGGAGGAGATAGTCCCCAATGGAGTATTTTTAAAATTCTCCATGAATGTCCTTAGGCAGCAAACAAGGGGTGAGGGGGCGTGTTCGAGACAGGGAAGGAAATGCACAGAAATCCAGCTGAACGACACCGCCAGTTTATTGGGGGAAATGGCAGCAAAGTTCATTGATGTAGGCAACTCAGGGGAAGAAGCCAGGTCTCAGAGATCGTGGTAGTAGGGGGTGGGGGGTGGGGAGAGGATGCAGAATCCACCAGCCTGAGAATGTCCCCTAAAGATTTTGGACTTTACACCAGGGACCTGGTAACCTACCCTCAGGCTGCCACTGAACTGAGGGAATCAGACACAAACCAGAGGGGACAGGTCTTCCCTCAGAAATATGTTTAAAATCACAATGAATGTGTTTGGCTGGTTGTCCCCAGATGTCCCTCAGGCCTTTGCCCGCCTCCAGTCCTTGTCCACCTCCTGGTGCTCTGTGGCCTCATCTGTGACTGAAGCTGTCCACAGCTGCTCCTGCATTGGGTAGGCTGCTGGGAACCAGGGAAGAGTGAAAGCTACTGAGGAGCCCTAGCCGGTTTGGCTCAGTGGATAGAACGTCAGCCTACAAACTGAAGGGTCCCAGGTTTTTGGTTTTTTTAAAAAATATTTTTATTGATTTCAGAGAGGAAAAAATAAGGAGAGAATGAAACATCAATGATAAGAGAGAATCATTGATTGGCTGCCTCTTGCACGCCCCCTACTGGGGATCAAGCCCACAATCTGGGCATGTGCCCTTAACTGGAATTGAACCTTCAGTCCGCAGGCTGACGCTCTATCCACTGAGCCAAACCAGCTAGGGCAAGGGTCCCAGGTTTGATTCCGATCAAGGGCACATGCCTGGGTTGCAGGCTTGATCCCCAGTAGGGGGCATGCAGGAGGCAGCCAACCAATAATTCCCTCTCATTATTGATATTACTACCTCTCTTTTTCTCTCTCCCTTCCTCTTGAAAATCAATAAAAAAATATTTTTAAAAATTTGTGGCAAATAACACAAATGTCAACATTTTTTTAAAAAGCTACTGAGGAATTCTAACTTGCTGAGGATATTATAAATGCATATTTAAAAATATTCCAGCTAAATAATTCAGAAGAGAGAGAACCTGGCATAAAATAAATGCTCAAATAAAGAGGACTGTTACTACTTTTTAAAAAAAAATATTTTTAGTATTTTTTTTTACAAGTTTAATAATTTGAAGATCCATGTTTGAAGGACATTGCCCCCTTTCCCATATGTTTGTGTTAGTTGCTGACAGTTGCTAGATCAGGATGTTGGCTAATAGCTGAGAGGGAGGGATTAGAGTCCTGGGGGAGGTTTAATCCAGGGGGACTTCCTGGAGTGGGAGAGGTTGAGGGCAGAATTTTAAAGGAATTAATGAGAAGATGGATGGAAGCATTCTGAATGACATGGCTTCTGAAAGATGGAACAGTTTTGCCTATGTTCTATGAGAATTAACTGCAATCACATGCATAAAATGGTTGTCACTTAACAAGGCCCCAGTGAAAAGTGGATGAAGAAGGAGGAGGGGACAGGAAAAGAAAGAGGGAAAAGGACTGAAAAGCAGATCTTGGTTCTAGGCACAGCTGTGGCTCTGGTTAGTTATGTGAGACTTTGAGAACATCACTGCCTTTCTTGGCACTTTATAGATGATTCAGGCTAAGATTTCCACCTCTGAGAATCCCTGATCATAAAAAAATATAGAATATTAATTACTGTTGTTTATTTTTACCTACCTTATACCAATCTCTCTCCTACGTGATAAACATATGATATCTCATTTGATTTTCACAACAACTTTGTTAGTAGACTCTGTTATCATTCCCATTATATTGATAAGGAAATAGAGGCTCAGAGAAGTAGCCTGTAAGTAGTAAAGTAACTCCAGTAAGCATTTTCCCACATGGCCGGAAACGCTGCAGGAGGCTGCTCTCCTTCCCGGTTTCACTGCCCAGTTTCTGTGGTGACACTAGCCTGTAACTTGAACATCCCCCCGCCCACCCACGCCCTCACCTCAGCACAGTGACTTTCCCCCAAAGCTGTGTCACTCTTAACAGATGACACTCAGGGAAAAGCTCTGTGGTTGAATCACAGTGACCACTTCCTGTTCCATTCAAGGTCCCCTGTTCTCTGGGGCCCTCACTCTGCCATGCCCTGTTTAGCAATATGAGCCATGATATCTATGACCCCCGGGCTGCTAGGAAGGCTTAGTCACCCCCTCCTGTGCCCTCATCTACCAGACTGAGGGGCTCCAGCTCTGAGCTTCAGCCCCATCCCACAGCCCTGCTATGGAGAGCCTGGGGAAGATCTTGGATGTCCCAGGGTTGTGAAAGGAGACAAAGGGACAATCCCCATCCCTGGAGGCTGGTGATGTAAGGCTGATGGGGACAAGTAGGTGGATGTTCAAACATCAGCCATGAAGTCAAGGAGTAGTCACTGACCTTGTGGGCGCCCCGTGGGCACCCAGGCAGGCGGTATTGTGGTCTCCATGTACATGGGTCAGCACACCAAATGGAAAGACAAACAAATACAGACAGGGCTCTGTGTCTTGGGGGAAACCCCCATTCTCTCCCAGGTGCTCAGAAAGGGCTTCCTGGAAGTTGACAAACTGAAACGAATGTTGAGTGTGAGAATGGAGGAAGTCATCAGATATTTGAGGGGCTGTCTGGAGGAGGAGACTTCCTCTGGGTAAATGCAGAGAGCAGAATCTGGGACCGTCTGGACCGTTTAAGGTCTTTAGAGGTCTTAAGCCTCTAAAGCAGCAGTTCTCAACCTGTAGGTCGCGACCCCTTTGGGGGTCGAATGACCCTTTCACAGGGGTCACCTAAGACCATCGGAAAACACATATATAATTACATATTGTTTTTTGTGATTAATCACTATGGTTTAATTATGTTCAATTTGTAACAATGAAATTGGGGGTCACCACAGCATGAACTATATTAAAGGGCCGCGGCATTAGGAAGGTTGAGAACCACTGCTCTAAAGATTATGGCATTTCTTGCCCACCCCCACCCCCAAAGGTAATACAAAATAAAGCGATCTAAATCCTAAGAACAAGTATAAGAAGATCCAACATATTTCGGGTATTTTTTCCCCACAATAACCACTTCAGTGCTTTCATTTATTTTTTTAGACTATCAGTTATCAGTGTCCTTTGAAAAACATTGTTATCCTTTCAAGTGCCTCCCCTTTGCTGATCCTACCAGCTTTGTTAGGTCAGCCTGTTGGGTAATCCTGCGCTGGGAACAGTGGATGGTGTCATCATAGGGAGGGTCTTTCTGACCATTTGTGTTGTGTGGCCACTGAGTAGGCTGCCCCAGGGAGGGAGTTTCTGGTCACTGGTGTGTTCGCACCCCGCCCTCCCCAAGGCCAGAAGTCCCTATGATGGGGATGTGATGTGTGGGAGGGGGAATCTGAAAAGGGGGTGGACCACTCTCTAAAGGCCTTTCCAGTCCAGTGATGCTAGGGTGGGAATTTCAAGCAGTTTGGGAGGAAAGGGTTCATGAGGCATACTCGAGGCTAGGGGGTCACCCGCTGTGAAGATGGCCTCTGGGGTCCTGTTAGAGACTTGTAGGAGAGAAATCTCCTTTTCCACCAGGAAGGCAAGCTTAGCCCTGCCTTGGAGGCCTTGGACCAGCCAGCAGCTACATCTAGAAAACCAGCCACTGTCACCAGATGGCGCCCGTGGTGGATGGGTCAGGACCAAATGGGTGGAAACCAGGGGCATGGGGCCACCAATCCCAGCACCCTATGTTCAGTCCTGTTTATTTTATTTTTTAGTACTCTTTTTAAATTATTATTATTTCTTAATCCTCACCCAAGGATATTTTTTCATTGATTTTTAGAGAGAAGGGAAAGACAGAGAGAAATATTGGTGTGAAAGAAACACATCAATTGGTTGCCTCCTGCACGTGCCCCAACCAGGGTCGGGCCAGGAGGAGCCTGCAAACCGAGGTACATGCCCTTGACCGGAATCGAACTGGGACCCTCTGGTCTGCAGGCCGACGCTCTATCCACTGAGCCAAACCGGCTAGGGCTCAGTCCTGTTTACATGTACTCCCTCCCTCTGCTCTAGTAGAAGCTCCTTGAAAGCCACAGCTACCTTATTGGTCCTTGTATCCCTGGTGCCGGCTCCCAGCTGAATTAATTGAATGGAGTCAGGAGAAATGCGATGGCATATTTCTTTTAGGCAGTGTATAATAAATGCACATTCTATAGACAATAAATAAATGCCTTCTGATTGTGACTTTCTAAAAGGGAACATGGGGACCCGACCATGGTGTTTGCCTCTGAAAAGGGAGACTGAGGGACTCAGGTCTGGGGATGGAGGGAGAATTTTGGTCACTTGATGTCATTTTTATCATGTGCATTTATTAGTTATATCAACCAAAATGAAAATGCTCTGTTAAAAAGGTTCCAAAGTGCTTTCAACCACCACAGAAGGTGATTTAGCAGGTGTAATTAAGTCCTGGGTGTTGTGTGTGTGTGACACTCCTTTGAAGAGGCTCTTGACCTTTTATTCAACTTTATTGACTTCCAGTTTACAATTTTCACAACGCTGAAGTATTTATTTTCCAGTATAGAGCTGTAGGTTTTCCATTAAACATATCAGGTTAAACATGGGCTTGTGTCCTAACGGGTTTGGCTCATGGATAGAGCATCAGCCTGCGGACCAAAGGGTCCCAGGTTCAATTCTGGTCAAGGGCATGTACCTCAGTTGTGGCATATGCCCTGGTTGGGGCTCATGCAGGAGGCAACCAACCAATGTGTCTCTCTCACATTGATATTTCTCTCTGTCTTTCCCTCTCTCTTCTACTCTCTCTAAAAATTAATGGAAAAATATTCTCTGGTGAGTACTAAAACAAAAAAAAAAGTGGGCTTGTGATAGGGCAGCAAACACACTTTCCCCAAGAGAGGAGTCAGAAAAACAAGTGTTTCATTTTGGGTTCTCACTTACAGTCACCAAGGTGACCAGGAGTTACTGGCAAAAGATTACCTTGTATTCACATTTTTTTTAAAAAAAGAAAGTGAGTCAAAATACTTCTTAGGTAAAACTGGCTATTCCAGACAAGCCTTACACCTAGAGAATAAACCGCTGGACCCAGCTGAATTCTAAACTCCCAGCAGGCTTTCTGAAGATCTACAGAGTAGCCATCACTGACACCAAGAAGTCTGCAATCATTCACAAAAGAGAGGGGATTTCCACTTCAAGGACCAATGTTGGGCCACAGAGCCTCTCCCTGACTCCACGGCAAACCCACATTTCCTTTGTCATCTGTGTTAACCTCAGGGGCATCGCTGAAGCTCTCTGGACCTCAATTTCCTCAAGTCAATAGAAATTGAAATTCTACATTTTGTTCTGTATTCTGATTGTGATGCTATTTATAGGAATATATACATGTTAAAGTGCAAAGAGGAAAAAAGTCAATTTTACTGTATGATAATTTAAAAACAAATTTTATTTTAAATCCTATACTTTTTGGACATTTCTTTTTTT
>NW_005366873.1:4309975-4310585 GCF_000412655.1 Myotis brandtii | reverse complement strand
GGAGAGAGATAGAAACATCAATGATGAGAATTATTGATTGGCTGCCTCCTGCACGCCCCCTACTGGGGATCGAGCTCACAACCCCAGCATGTGCCCTTGACTGGAATCAAACCCGGGACCTTTCAGTCCACAGGTTGATGCTCTATCCACTGAGCCAAACCAGCTAGGGCTTGAACATTTCTGGTTGCAATATTTTTTCTGATATATCTTCTTGGGCAAGGGAAAAACAAACAAATATGACTACATCAAACTAAAAAGTTTTTGCACAGCAAAGGAAACCATCAACAAAATGAAAAGACAACCTAATGAATTAGAGAACATATTCGCCAATGATGCATCTGATAAGGGGTTAATATCCAATATTTATAGAGAATTTATAAAGTTCAACACCAGGACAAACAATCAAATTAAAAAATGGGCAAAGAACCTAAATAGACACTTCTCCAAAGAGAACATACAGATGGCCTAAAGCAGTGGTTCTCAACCTGTGGGTTGCGACCCCTTTGGGGGTCGAACAACCCTTTCTCAGGTTCGCCTAAGACCATCAGAAAACACATATATAATTACATATTGTTTTGTGATTAACCACTATGCTTTAATTATGTTCAAT
>NW_005366873.1:4299716-4309618 GCF_000412655.1 Myotis brandtii | reverse complement strand
AAAATTGAAACCACAATGAGATATTACTTCACACCTGTCAGAATGACTATCACCAATAAATCAACAGACAAGTGTTGGCAAGGATATGGAGAAAGGGAACCCTTGTGCACTGTTATTGGGAATGCAGGTTGGTGCAGCCACTGTGGAAAGCAGTATGGCACTCGCTGGTTTGACTCAGTGGATAGAGCGTGGGCCTGCGGACTGAAGGGTCCCAGGTTCGATTCCGGTCAAGGGCACATGCCCGGGTTGTGGGCTTGATCCCCGGTAGGGGGCATGCAGAAGGCAGCTGATCAATGATTCTCTCATCATTGATGTTTCTATCTCTCCCTCTCCCTTCATCTCTGAAATCAATAAAAATATATATTAAAAATAAAGAAAAGAAAGCAGTATGGAGTTTCCTCAAAAAATGATGCAGCGATTCCTCTTCTGGGAATGTATCAAAAGAAACCCAAAACACTGATTCAAAAGAATATATGTGCCCCTATGTTCATTGCAGCGTTATTTATAATAGCCAAGATTTGGAAGCAGTTCAAATGCCCATCAGTACATGAGTGAATTTAAAAAAAGCTGTGGTACATTTACACAATGGAATACTATTTGGTCGTAAAAAAGAAGGAAATTTTACCTTTTGTGTCAGCATGGATGGCCCTAGAGAATATTATGCTAAGAGAAATAAGCCAGTCAGAGACAGACAAGTACAGTACCATATGATTTCACTCATATGTGGAATCTAATGAACAAAATAAACTAACAAACAAAATAGAAACAGAGAACAGACTGACAACTGTTGGGGGGTGGGTATAAAAGGTGAAGGGATTAAGGGGAGAAAAAATTTCATAGACACAGAAATAAACCCCTATGTTTTCTTTTCATGGCATTCTTTTTACCTGTTTATTCTCTTTGGCATCCAATACAAGATTTAGCTCACAGCAGACATTCAACAAGTTGTATATTTGTTGAATGAATGAGTGAATGAATGAGTGAATGAATGAATATCAGAATGAGCAGAATACTGATCCCAGGGAGGCACTCAGTAGTTGTTCTTTCTGTCACCTTCCCTTTAGTCATTTCAGACAACAGGACATAGTGCAGGTCTTCAGAAAATACTAACAGTTTGCTCAGTTCTCTGCCACTTGGGCAATGTTTGAGCTACGATGAGAGAAAAGGCAGCTGCTGGCAGTGAGAGTGACCTGGCTGATTTCCTGTAACCATGGATACATTCTATATGGACTGAATGTCTTCTCCGGCCATGCACCATGCTAACGAAGTGGTATGGAAACCAAGTCCATTTAGACACGTTCCTCTCCTTTCAACTTGCACGATGGAAACAGCATTTATCTCAGTGCCCTGCCTGGGTTAACACATGCTGGAGGATCACCCAGCTTCTGGTATTTACAGAAGCCACAGCTTAATTTAAATGACCCACTGGGAGCTAGAGTGAAGGAGGCTGGGCAGGAAACCAGACAGGGTAGCCAGAGTGTGCCAGCATGGATCTTGGGCTTGATCTTCCAGTTCCCCCAGCCCTAATCATGTCTGGAGGGACCAGTTTATTCTAAGTAATTAACAAGAGTGGGAATAATAAAACAGGAAATGAATGTATTCGTTTATAAGGCAATTTCTTGAGTCCAGCAGCAGCAGCAGTACTGTTCCCTCCTGAGGCTAAGACAAGCCAAGGCTACTACATAAGCAGAAGGTTGCTCAGAACGTAGAAGGAGCACAGAGGGACCGGGGAATTCTTTAAAGGGAGATAAGTGATGTTGTAGAAAGAGGGTGACCTTAGAAACAGAAGGCTCTGTGGCTTGAAATTGTGATGCCAGTATTTATTAACCGTGTGACCTTGGGCAAGTTACTTAAACTCTGTGTCAGTTTCCCTGTAAGTGTAAGGGGCACATCACCTAACTCATACTGTTTTAAAATACAAATGAGATAATATCTGGGAAGATCCAGGCACAAACTAGGCATCACCAAGTACTCACTTCTTTTGAACTATTCTTTTAAAATATATTTTTATTGATTTCAGAGAGGAAAGGAGAAGAAGAGAGAGAGATAGAAGCATCAATGATGAGAGAGAATCACTGATCAGCTGCCTCTTGCACGCCCCACACTGGGGATTGAGCCTGCAACCCGGGCACATGCCCTGACTGAGAATCGAACTGTGACCTCCAGGTTCATAGGTCGATGTTCAACCACTGTGCCACTCCGGCCGGGCTGAACTATTTTTTTTACAGATAATTTCCATTTGCAAAGATAATGCATGTCAATTAGTGACTATGGAAAATATGAATACACCAAAAGGAAAAAATTAAAACTGCCTCTAATTCTATCATCCAAAGGGAATTGTTGGTAGTACTATAATAATTGTCCTGTCAGGTTTTTTATGTATTATTGTTATTATTACAATATATTTTTATTGATTTTCAGAGAGGAAGGGAGTGGGAGAGAGAGAGAAAAACATCAATGATGAGAGAGAATCATTGATCGACTGCCTCCTGCACACCCCACACTAGGGATCAAGCCTGCAACCTGAGCATGTGCCCTTGACCGGAATGGAACCTGGGACCCTTCTATCTGCAGGCTGAGGTTCTTTCTATTGAGCCAAACCAGCTAGGGCATATGTATTATTATTTTTAAAGCAAAAATGGAATCCTACTACCATGTGGTCTTACACCTACTCTTTTCACTTATGAGTATTCATATCATCTCATGTTTTTAAATGGTCGTCTACAGCATCATTTTTAAAAAAATGTGTGGCATAGTGCCCTACCATATGGCCGTACCATCATTTATTTAACAAATCTCATATTGTTGGGCATTTTCACTGTTATAAACCATGCTGAAGCGAATGTCCTTTATTACTCCCCTATGTTGAATTTCCTGAAGGAGAATTGTTGGTCTGTACTGACAACCTTCCCAAACCTTCCTTACAGTTTATGTGCCCACCTGCCAAGTCCAACAATGCCGGTGATCTTAATGGCAGGTCAACCCTAGGTTTCGTCACTTCTTTTTCTCTCCAGCAGTTGTAACCTGATCGCTTTCTCTCCTCCACTCTAGAAATATTTCTGTCCAAGTACATAAATTTGGCCTCCCAAGGCCTTTTCTTCCGTCTTGTTCTGGAAGCACAAGCTCTATTATCTCCTGCCGATTTTTCATCCCAGCCACCGAGTCTCGTCTCCCAGAGGAACCATGATAATTAGTTAGATGGCTGTTAATCTGCTATTGGTTACATGTCCCAAATCTCATCAGCCTTGTCCACAAATCTCATCTAGGGTTCTTTCCTGAGAAGATTGCCACAGGGAATGCCATTCATTTGCTGTTGACACTCCTGGTTTCCACTTCTGAGAGTGAGACTCCGGCTTTGTCTCTAACGGCAGGGGTGGGGAGGAGGCCATTTTATCAAAGCTGAAAGTAGCAAATTGGGTTCCAGGGACAAATAGCAGGAAATGAAGGTTCAGATCAAAGGAAGGGCACCCTTGCGGGGAGGGGGATGGAGAAAGGAGAGGCCCCTGTTCACATGTGCATTCCCTGGCTCTGGCCCCACATCACTCCCACCTCTGCTTCTATCATCAAATCTGCCTCTCTGCCTCCTTTGCCTTGCAAGGATCCCTGTGATTACATTAGGCCCACCCAAATAATTCAGGAGAATCTCCCATCTCAAAATTCTTAGTTTAACCAAGCTGGCACCTTTTGCCAGGTAAGGTCACGTAATCATAGGTTCTGCGGATTAGGACTTGGACAGGTTTGGGGTCATTATTCTGTCCACTTCACCTGGGCAAGTCACTTTCCCTCTCTGGCCTCATTTTCTCACCTGCAAATTGTGAGTCTTTGGCAAAACGCTCTCCAGGGTCCCTTTGTGGTTTGGCTGGTGGAACCATTTTAAAATGTGAAAGGACTGAGGTGTAGGAACCGCACTGAAATTCTCCTGCGTTTCCCTCATTCTTCCTCTGGGACTCTGCCCTCTGCCCCAAGTGCTACTGATGTCATGTGTACTTATGTTTCTATTGTTTGGACCAGTCTACAGAGTGCTCACTGCGTGGAGGGGTAACCTCTACTTTATAGAGGCACAGAGAGGTTGAGTAACTTACACAAGGTCACAGAGCAGCAGGGCTAAGGTCAAACTTCGGCTGTCTGACTGTAAAGCCTGCACACTCTTAACCACTGGTAGCCCAGCCTCTCTTCAAAACCCTTTACCCAGTCATACAGCCATTGCTTAAATCTCCTCTAGACTCTGAGCAATTCTAGCGCAGGAGCCTTGTCTAATTCTATGAATCTTGGCTTTGATATCAGCCTGACACACAAATAAATGAAAAAAATGAATGAATGAATGAATGATCAGAGCCATGGTTGCAGGACATAATAATAAACATTTATGGGACACTTCAAACCAGTGTGAGCACTGTAAGGCAGGTACTATTACTCTCATTTTACAGACAAGTAAACTGCAGCAGAAAAAGGATTAGTGACTTGCCCAAGGTCAAGAACTGGATTTGAGCTGAGATCTGCTCAAATCACATTTATATCATGAAGGTCAGCATGAACTCCCTGAGGCCCGGGTGTTTGCAATTGGAACCGCCCTAGCTGGGTATCTCAGTTGGTTAGAGCACTGTTTCCGGTGCGCCAGGGTTTCGGGTTCGATCCCTGTTAGGGCACATACAAGAATCAATGAATGAATGCATAAATAAGTGGAACAACAATTGATGTTTCTCTCTCTATCTCCCTTCCTCTCTCTCTCAAATCAATAAATAAATTAAAAAATATTAAATAAAGTTGGGAACATGTATGACTCTAGACAACCAAAGAGAAGAAAAAACACACACAAAGAAACATTTTACTGAGCAACTACATGCCAGGGCCTTGGTGCCAGGTCCTCAGAACAACCTTAATGTCCTATTTCACAAATGAGGAAACAAAGGTTAAGAGAGATTACTGGTAGATCCAGGATGCACAACTAGGTCTGTCTAACTCCAAAATTCATGATCTTTCCACTATCGCTAGGCTGCTGGGCCTCAGTTTTGTCATCGTAGAATGAAGGAGTTAGGTGATCTCTGAGCTCCAATTCTGCTTAGTTTTTAAAAGCCAGCATTAACTGTGTGCTTATTGCATGCCAGGCACTGAGCTAACTTCACATACATTATGTAATTTCATCCTCACAACGCTCTCTGAGGTGCTCCTATTATTATTTCCACTTTAGAAATGGGGAAACTGGGGCTCAGGCATACAGATTTTGTCCAAGGTTATATATAGCTACCATGAGGCCCAGCCTGAGTTTTAACTGAGGCTTGTTTGATTCTTAAGCCAAACTCTTACCCAGACCCTACAGCGGTCTTGGACAGCCTTTGGAGTGAGAACATCCTGTGTTCCTACAGGATTAGAACAAGGCTGGAGTAGACGTGGGATGAGTTCCTCAGTGCGTGGGCCTCTCTTCCTTGGGATTTCAAAGACTCACTTCAGTGAAGTTCTGTTGGAGTCAAAAGGTGACATCCTTCCCTGGACCATTGGCGGAGGCTCAGAGTCCAGCCCTGGCACCTCCAGGGCTTGGCTGTTTTCTCTGATCTTGTTGTCAAGGCAACCCTGGCTGGCTCTATGGCTCTGTAGTGATTCTCCCTCTTGCTTCCTTGTCTTCCCCACTTTCCAAGACAACACATGAGAGATGGTAGGTCCAAGTGGCCCACTTGTCAATGTTCGAAGACAATGCTGACCTGAATTAAAAAGTTTCCAGGATCTTCAGGGCCTCAAACAGAAGAATTATATTCTCTAAACACTCTGAGAGCAGAAACTGTCTGTCTCATTCACAGCTGCTCCCTACATATAGCCTTCCAGGGTGCCTGGAACAAAGCAGGTGCTCAGTAAATGTTGAATGGAGGAACTAATTATGAAAAGGGGCTCCCTAACGTAATCAGCCGGAAAACGGGGGTAGAGTGATGGGCTCATATTTGTAGTAGCCCGCAGAAAAAAGTACATGTGTGTGTATACACGTGTGTGTCATGTGCCCCAAAGTAAAGGCTCAACAACCCTTGTGATGTGCTATCCATCTCCACTTCTTTCTACATCTGTGATCTGGAGATGTCAATGTATAGCGTTCCTGCACAGCCCACCTGGGAGTTTTGGCCTGAAGAATTTCTTCTTTCCCTCCCCATCTCATTCTCATTCTCATTCTCTCTCTCTCTCTCTCTCTCTCTCTCTCATACAAAATTCACCATCTTAATAATTTTAAAATGTACAGTTTAGTAATGTTATGTATATATTCTCTCTCTCTCTCTCTCTCTCTCTCTCTCTCTCTAATACAAAATTCACCATCTTAATCATTTTTAAAATGTACAGTTCAGTAATGTTATGTATATTCACCCTGTCATGCAACCAATTCTCCAGAACTCTTTTCATCTTGCAAAATTGACTCTGGCTTGTGTTGTCCCATTTTCATGGACTATCTTGGATTTTAGCTACAAATATATAGACAGTGGGTTTCAAACTCTTTAGTGAGTCTCAGTGTGGTCAGGACAGTATTGGTGCTCAGTAAATGTCCACTGGTTAATTGATTTTGCTCTGTTTTATTTTTTCCTACCTGCTACGATTTCTTGGTTTAAAGGCAAGTTTAGTTTTATGATGCACCTGACAATTATAAGTACTTCTCGACTGCCCTCTCATGGAAAGATGAAGAAGTGAAACTCGGAACAATGTTCATTGTTTACGCTGGAATAAAGTGGCCCTTTTTTTCCTAACTCCCTGGACTTTACACCATGCAAAATTGTGATCGATCCAAAGTTGTCAATTTATCTTCACCTTATAGATGAAGTTGACATATAGAACAGTGGTGAATGACCAGTTTAAAACATTTTTTAATCTGTTGCAAACCAATCCATTTGTAAAATATAATAAAAATGAATCCATAGATATATTATCTTTTAAAACAAAGACATATAAAACAAATCTAATTTTTATTATCAGATTCAACAGGCAAAATTACATTCCAATAAATATAATCAGAACAAACATAACGGAAAAAATAACATAATTGCAAAATCTGTATGTGTTGTTCATTGAATGTGCATACTATAGGTGGTTAATACAGAGAATTGCTTCTATGCTAATAACTTTTGTTGTTCTGCAATCATAACTAAACAACAATTTCTAAGTAAAAGGTAGTGTTTCTTCACTTTGAATGAATACCATATTTATTAACATGAAGGTTTTTTTAATAGACTAATGCACATTTATGGCTTGTTAGCCTATCTAATCCAGACAGAATGAAATAGAATACTACTCAGAAGGTACAATGTAATTTCATCTTTAATGCCTGTAGAAACTGTTTCTATGTCTTGTTTTAATAAGAACTTACAGAGGCTTGTTGATGGAATAGAAGAAGAAATTTTATTTTTATTTATTGTTTTAATAAAAATGGTTTTCTTTTCTTTTAAAATATATTTTTATTGATTTCAGAGAGGTAGGGAGAGGGAGAGAAACATCAGTGATGAGAGAACAATTGATTAGCTGCCTCCTGCACGCCCCCTACTGGGGATTGAGCCTGCAACCTGAGCATGTGCCCTTGACTGAACCCTTCAGTCCACAGGTCACGCTCTATCCACTGAGCCAAAATGGCTAGGGGAAGAAATTTTAAAGCAATTTCAGGAAGCTCAGGATTTTCATGCTTTACTTGAATCCAAAATGAAACAAATGATTCTAATTTTCAAAATTCATCTTCAGTTCTCTATCAATATTGCCTGTTCCACCAACTTACCCTATTAGGGTATATAAATCAAATTATCTTTCAATTAAAACAATGATTTCTGGATCTGTGAATTTCCCATGCATAGATCCTCTTTTGATGGAAATAAATGTAAACAGTTCGTTCAAATCTGTAAGGCATTTGGCCATAACGTTTCACAGATGTGCAATATCAAGATGGTCAAGTACTTTATTGATAATTGTTAAATTATGAAACATTATCACAATCTATGAAAACTCTGGTCTTCTAAGCTTCTAACTCCATTTTTGCTCTGCAATCTTACCTGTATTGAAAATCATGTTGCATTCTTTCCTTGCTTAAAAGTAGAAAGAACATAAAAAATGCCAAAAAAAAATGCCTGGCCAGTGTGGCTCAGTGGTTGAGTGTTGACCCATGAACTAAGAGGTCAGTCACTGGTTCGATTCCCGGTTAGGGCACATGCCCAGGTGGCAGGCTTGATCCCCAGTACGGGGTGTGCAGGAGGCCACAGATAGATGTTTCTATCTATCTCTCTAGCTATCTGTCCCTCTCCCTTCCTCTTTCTCTACAAAAATCTATAAAAACATATTTTAAAAAACCCCAGCCAACAAAATCCTGGACCTGATGGCTTCACAGGGGAGTTTACAAAAATTTTTTTAAATGCCAAAAATATCACACAAATAAACAAGTCCTTTGTCCAAACCACATCCTTAAAAGGTTGGGATCTTGAAAAGGTGTGGGTGCTTTTTTTGTCTTTGTTTTTACTTTCTAGGAACGCTAAAAATTCCTTTCAGATTCAAAATTCCTAATAGAACTGTGTCCTTCATTAAGCATCTTATCTCAGCGTGCAACAACAGTTACCATCAGCTTTCATGCTATCACATAATAAAGAGAATCTTCTCAAATTTAATACATTACCTCTTGCATAATTCACCATTTTTTACTATCTAACTAGACACTGTTTCATTCAGCTAAATTTTTTTCATTGCAGTTTTCTTAAAAAGGAAGCAGTGTGTTGATTTACATTCTCATGCAACATCTTTAGTTGGGAAATAACTTCGGAATGGTTTTCTGTTGGTGCAGCCGCCCCATTAGGGCACGTTGCTACACCAAACTTAAACTCAAACCATAGTCCTTGGCAGCGTGATCTCTCATAGTTTTACACAGTTCAGAGCTAGTTGTATATTCACTCAGTATATTTTTGAGATTCATCTATGTCATTGCATCAATCAGTAGTTCATTTCTTTTTATTGTCAATAAAAATATATACCTCAATTTATTGATTGAGTCATCAGTTTATAGATATTTGGGTTGTTTCCAGTTTGGGACCATTGTAAATAAAAATCATTGAGGACATACTGTATATGTTCATCTTAGGCTCAGATCATAGGATAGATGTATATTTAGTTTTACAAGAAAATAAAGTGGTTGTATCACATTACATTTCTATCCTAAATGTGAAAGAGTTTCAGTTCGCTGAGAGAGAGAGAGAGAGAGAGAGAGAGAGAGAAGCAAAGATCCCGCAGGCTGTGCCAGAGACCAGCGGCATTCTGTGGGTCCAGGAACGACGCAGCCCGCTCCGGTCCGCATTTTTAAACAGCCCGAGACCACGTGACCACCGGCCCGCACAGCTATTGGTTCTCCGACTCCCATACTCGGCTTTGGCGCCCAAGGTTCCCCCTTCTGGACGCAACCATTAGCTCCACGCTCGGAGGGAATACGAGCCAACCTCACGTTCAAGACTTTACTGAGTGAAGCTTCCGACTAACCCTCAGCAAAGTTGCAGCTACAGATAGAAATTTAATAATCAAATCCACCTAAGGACGCCGGAGAAGCCTCCTTTTCTAAAACAGATAAAGCAGACCTGGCCCGGACTCCCCCTACGCTTTGTTGGGAAAACGAGGGTGGTTCCGTCCGAGGCGCGGACTCCGCCTCCCGGGGCGACGCCATTTTGTTTGGCTGGCGGGACGGACAAGCGCTTAGGGGGAGGGGTCCCG
Organism: Myotis brandtii; assembly: GCF_000412655.1. Lineage (NCBI taxonomy): Eukaryota > Metazoa > Chordata > Mammalia > Chiroptera > Vespertilionidae > Myotis > Myotis brandtii. The sequence goes on along the minus strand of NW_005366873.1, from coordinate 4,299,922 downwards.
TAGGTGCCTCACCTGACCCCGCGGCCGCGCTCTTGTTTCTTCACGGGCGGCCCTTCTCTCCGGTTGGGGTCCCGGAACCATGTACATAAAGCAGGTAAGGCCTGTGCGTCCCTCACACCCCTCACGGGCCCGTGAGGACCGCTCCTGGAGGCGGGGATGTCGCGGCACGACCTGCGGCCTCACTTCTCCCTGCTGAGGGGGACCTG
>NW_005366873.1:4245589-4299544 GCF_000412655.1 Myotis brandtii | reverse complement strand
GCTGGCGTGTGTGGAGCTGTGTCTCCCGGCCCGGGGGCGCCCCTGGGGCACAGGCTGGGTGGGGTGTCAGCTTACCGGGGGGGGGCCTTGCTCCTCCGGGTCTGACAGGAGGAGTCAGAGGGACCTCGTTCTGGCGGGAGGTGTGGCGCCGCCTCATTGTTGACTCCTGTCAAAACGCCTTCCCGCGCCGCAGTCCGCGCGGAGCAGAGCCCGTCCGCTGTCCATGGAGAGCGTCCCTGTTGGCGGTGCTGGGCTCTCAGCACCCCCTTCCCGCGACGTCCCCCTTTGGGGGGCTGTCCCGTGTTCCCCGCGGACTCAGGAGAGCGGGGGCCAGCCTGCCTCCTTGACGCATATTGACGTGAGCCCTTCATGTTGGGGGTCCGGCGCCCGTTTACGGGGTGCGTGGTGTCCAGACGCCCCGAGGCGGTTACGAATGAAAACTGAACACACGGCAATGGGCGCTGAGGAACGGACTGCGTGTCCTCCGACGGTTTTATCATCGTCGCTTTCCACAATGAAATCTTCTGAGGAGAAACCGACAGTTTCCTGTCTTAAAGGAGACACCAGAGAGGGCAAGAAGTGCAAAAGAAAACGTTTTTAGAAGTTTGCATTTCTTTGTGTGTGTGTTCTGAAAAAACAAAAAATCCCTTTTATTTATTTACTAGGTTATCATCCAGGGTTTTCGAAGTTACAGAGATCAGACAATTGTAGATCCCTTCAGTTCAAAACATAATGTGATTGGTAAGTGTTCGTGTTTAAATTCTGCCTGTTTAAATTACGGAGACGAAATTATCTTTGCGTATACATAATTGTATGTATTTTTTTCTGTATGAAATAACTTATTTGTCTTCTGTCTGCACCGATGAATTGCTTATTTTACACATTTAAAGAGTTTGAATAAGGCAGTCATACATTATTTGGGTATACTCCCGTGTGTGTGTTTGCATAGCTTTAAGTTTATAGAGAACGGCACTAACTTTAGTGTCATTTTGCAGTTAAAATGCTCACTATGGCTTCTTTCAAAGATGACCATTCTTTATTCACAAATGACATTGTTCTCAGATTTCTTGCCTCCCTGTCATAATGTCTGAGGATAGACCACAGAGCTTGGTGGGAGGGTCGTAACTTTGGAGCAAAATTGAATGGGATTCGAATCCTAGTTCTGGCGCGTGTTCTCGGTCACTCTTGACTCCCCGAGGGGCTCGGTTTTCTCGTTTGTAAAGTGGAGGTAATGACCGATTCATGGGCTGTTGGGGGGATTGAATGAAAGAGCAGCTCTGCAGGAGGATGGAGGGCCAGTGGTGATGGCCCTGCAGTCGTCAGTCTCCAGGGCCTTCTGGTGGGGATGCTCATGTGCTCAGAGCCAGCACAAGTGACTTTTGATGTTCTGAGTTTTTAGATGTAAGTTACGTATATCATGGAACTTTACCTCAGACTTCAATGCAAACTTCCTAAGAAAAGGGATATTTTCCTGCATAATCATAGTATACTTAATCCACTCAGTAAACGTAACATCAGTGCAGTCATTTGCTGTTCATTTTCCAGTTAATTGACCCAGAAATGCTCTTTTTGGCACCCCCCCCCCCCCCCCAAGTAAAGGATCTATTTAAGATCAGGCATTGCATTTAGTTGTCATGTCTCTTTAGGGTCCTTTAAGGTGGATCCTTTCCACAGTGTTTCTTTGTCTTTTATAACATTGTTTTATTAAAATATTGTGTCATCTGCCTTTTACTGATGTTACTTTTGATCACACAGTCAAGGTAGTGTCTAATTTTTCTACTGTATAGTTAATGTTTTTCCCTTGCAACTAATAAATACTATGGGACTGGGGAGATGCTTTTGGAACATGCAAAGATGGTGATCTTTATAAAAATTTTCCTCTACATTTTGTGTCCGTTAATCTTTATTCTGATGGTTTCAAATGATTTTTTTCCCATTTCCAGCATTCCTTTCACATTTACCATGATCAACTAAGAGTCATTCCTTCTTGGTTGCTTATCTTCTTATTGTCAGTATGAGCTCATGGATTATTCCCCCCAGCACTAATTTCTAGTTCTAATTATTATGGTACCATGTTGTCCTAGATTTAACTAGTGGAAGCTGCTTCAAGCTGGCCTCTGTCTGTTATATGCCTCTTTTTAAAAACACTTCATTACTTTCTGGCATAAATGATCTCTTTAGGATTTACTTTGTAGTAAAGTGATAACTTTGAGGCTAAATTGTTCAGCATATTTTGGTCAAGATTAAGAATCTTAATGAAAATGTTTCAAAACAAAACACTCAAATGAATTCATTAAACTTGAAACATTTGATACCTTTTTATGTATAGGATTGCTTATTTCTGAATTCAAATAGAAAAAAACAATGCCTTACAGTTGTCTATACTTTTATGAGTATGAAACTACATTAATATATATTAATATATCATTAATATATGATAATAATATAAATTGTTTAACATGTGAGTAGTTGGAGAATTTGAAATGATTCAAGTATTTTTAAAAATGTAGTAATATGTGAATCTTTATATTATTAAAAAATACTTTATGTACAATTAAAATAGAATTACTGTGCATTGTAATGATTATAAATAATAAAAGCCAGGCAGTGTATTTAGTTATTTTTATCTGAACTATTGGGAAAGGGCAAAAATATCAACAATGAAATTATTTTCTTTAAAGAAAAAGATATCTGAAGTCTATATAAAAATTGTACTCATTTGGTGATTAAAGCTGTTTTGTTTATTGATTTCTTTTTTCACTGTTCTGTTGTATTTAATATATATTAAGATGTTATGCTAGAAATGTAGATTTATAAATTTTCTAATACAGTAAAGTTTTAATTTTATAGTTTCTTATACAAAATAACATCTACTTTTTGAAATTTTATAGTGGGCAGAAATGGATCTGGAAAAAGTAACTTTTTTTATGGTAGGTATTGTTTTTTGCATTCTAAATATATTAAGACCTAGGTATCTTAAGATAGTTCATTTTGAGATTATGTCTGCATGAAATCCAAGAAATACTTCTTCATACAGGGTTGTAGTTTAGAGAGTTAAGAGTGTAAGGACCTGAGTTCTACTCTATACCTAGTGATTAATGAGCTCTGTGAGACTGGGCAAAACACTTAGCCTCTCAAATTACTCTTTTCACTTTAGGAACAGAGATGTTCACCCTGCCTGCCTTGCATGAGTTGTGTGAATTACAAACTTGCAACCGAGATACCTGCCCTTGACCAGAAATTGAACCTGAGGTTCGACGCTCTAACCACTGAGCAAACAGTCGGGGCTCTAAACCAATTATTATTATAAAGGATGGAGGGGTGTAAAAACTTTGTTAAATCAACAGACTATTATCAATTTGCAGATAGTAAATAGGACTTTGAAAATTATCTTTAACCCTTTTCGGTCCAACCTCAAGGATGACTCGACAGACCAGGCGCTAGGAGCAGGTCCAACGTCGAGCAATAAGAACATTAAAAAGTTCAACATTCAATCCCGTCAATTAATTTGGACCAGACTGTTTGAATTCCAAAAATAACATTGGACCGCAAAGGGTTAAAGATAAAATGCATTTAAGTATAGTAATGCCTCTGTCAGCAAATCCTCTGGGCAGAAAAAATCATGTTAACAGAATTAGACTATATAAGGAGTGAGTTGGAAAATTTTTGAACCTCTTCTTAGTTGGGTAGTATTTGAGGAAAAGGGAGGGTTTAGAAAAGCAAAAGTTCTATCCTGTCTGCTTGTAAAACTAAAAGGTATTACTCTATATCCTATCAGTGTAGTTATTTGGGGATGGTAAGAGAGTGGCTTGGAGTGGAAATGAGTATTTCATAATCTCGGGAATGAGGGCAATTTAAATTCATTTTCCTTCCACTCCACCCCCCACCCCCCACCCCCAAGGTGATTATAAAAGATAGCCAGTTCTCACCTTCACCCCCATTCATGCATACACACACACACTGTCAAAGGTCTTCTGGGTGGACTGGGAACAGAACAGCTGGGTAAAGAGTTCCATTTCTAGATCAGGGTGGTCCATTTAAGTGCTCTACATGGAAGTAAGAGTGACTCCTTGTCGAAGCAGTTGAGTAGAAGGTGGGAATCTGAAACATTTCCCTATATATTTTAAATTTTTATCTTACTTTTTAAAAATATTTTTTTATTGCTTTCAGAGAGGACGGGAGAAGAGAGAGAAATAGAAATGTCAGTGATGAGAGAGCATTATTGATGGGCTGCCTCCTACATGCCCCCTTCTAGGGATTGAGCCCACAACCCAGGCATGTGCCCTGGCCGGGAATTGAACTGTGACCTCCTGGTTCATAGGTCCACGTTCAACCACTGAGCACACCAGCTAGGTGACCTTTTGGTGCACTGGACCACACCCAGCTAACTGAGCCACACCATCCAGGGCATTTCCCTATATTTTTACTTAGATCTATTTCTTTTGACAAAGTATCCAATTAAGGATATTGTAGGAATGTATTCTAATTTGTTAATAAATAATATGTAACATTTATATCTAGTGGGTAAAAGCAAATACAATGTTAACCTAACAAGTCAGTGAGTACTTTAAGAAGATGTAGACCTTAGTTCTGCTTGTCTCTTCCGTTACCTTTGTACTTTCTTTTTATTTTATTGCCTTAAATGTTTCAGTGAACACTTTAAAAAAATATTTTATTGATTTCAGAGAAGAAGGGAGAAAGAGAGAGATAGAAACATCAGTGATGAGAGAGAGTCATTGGTCGACTGCCTCCTGCACACCCCAAACTGGGGTTTGAGCCCACAACCCTGGGCTTGTGCCCTGACCGGGAATCGAACTGTGACCCCCTGGTTCATAGGTCAACGCTCAACCACTGAGCCATGCCAACCAGGCTCAGTGAAAACTTCTTAATAGTTTTCTTATATCATCATCTTCTAGCTATTAGTCTGAAATACAGGCAAATTATCTGCATTTTTTTTTGTTTATATGAAGCAGGTAATCTACTTTATCTGCATTGTTCATTACCTGCTACACTATATTCTATGAAGATATGGGAAATTATTAGTAAGGCATAAATTCATTTTAGACTGTACTAATTGTTATGTTTTTGTTTTTCTAGCAATTCAATTTGTTCTCAGTGATGAGTTTAGTCATCTTCGTCCGGAACAGCGATTGGCTTTATTGCATGTGAGTGAGGCTGCTTTAAGACATTATTGATATTACAGTTAAACCTTGAACAACTCAAGGGGTAGTAACATCCACTGCCTTGAGTAGAAAATCTGCGTGTAACTACAGCCAGCTCTCCAAATATGCAGAGTTCCAATCACCAGTGGATCCTTGAAGAACATGTGCAGATCACTTTTAAAAACCTGCATAGGTCGACAGTTCAGACCCACATTATTTAAGGGTCTGCTGTACATATATATTTTTTTATTTATTTACTTTAATTCTCCCCTGAGGATATGTTTCTACTGATTTTAGAGAGAGAGAAACATAGATTAGCTGCCTCTCAAATGAATATGCCCTGTCCAGGGATCGAACCTGCAACCTTTTGGTGCATGGGATGACGTTCCAACCAACTGAGCCACACCAGCCAAGGCAACAGTATATATATTTTAAAATACATTGTCAATCCTGATAAATTACTTGTTCCAGTTTCAGATCCTTTGTGAATATGATATAGCCTCTTATTCTGCTGTAAAATTTAATCTGTTATGTTAATGTAGGATAAAGCTTTAATTTTTATCTAATGATAAGAAAATTGTAGGATTTGTCTATAGATGGATATGTCTTCCATATAAATATAAATTCTTTATTAAGGATATTGTCTGGTAAAGCTGGAGAAGAAGGTTTGCCGAGGAGAAAGAAGAGTTTGATATTGGGGATTAGGAACTTTGAGACTCAGAACCAGAAGTTAAATGGGAACATATAGAAGCAACCATTGCAAAATAAGCAGCATAAAGTTGCTACTGTTTTTAGCCATATAAATGTTAACATTTTCCAACATGAAAGAAGTATGTGTAAAGAAAATTATAATTTTTCATTAGAGTTTTATGAATAATGAACTAAAGTAGTTTTAGGATAAAAATTATAAAAGACTATTATAAAATAATATAATTTATATTTCTAGTTTGAATAAGGCTTATAATTAATTTAAGGACCAGAAAGCAAGATTCCTCCATATATCTCAATAATGTCTCTCCCACCTAGGAAGTGTTTTTTTGTTTGTTTTTTGTTTTAAATATCTCTCTACCCTACTCCCCAAATTTGAATTTTTGGCTCAGTAATCAGGACTAATTCCTTATAGAAAAATCTCTGTTTAAGTTTCTCAGATTGGCATTAAAAGAATCATCTTTTTAGATATTCTCCATTGTGTTGAATCACTACATGATACCAGTGTCCAGAATCTGGAAATTACCTGGACTTGGTTATGTAAGTGGTTGGGTCATAAATTGGTTTAAATGTGACACATGTTAAATGCGTTTTCTTAGCAGATTTAAAACATAGACTATCTCAAATGTTTAAAAAACAGGGTTTCAATAGTTCTATGATTTGTTAGGGTTCATTTCCAGCATTAAGATGAGTCTGTAAAAGAAAAGCCTCAAAAGTGTTTTAGATATTATCATGTAGGTAGAACTTAGTGTCTATGGGGTCTTGTGCTCTAATGAGGACCTAACTTTAACATCTTTTGTATTCTCTTTCAGAATCAAAAGCCTTTGGTTAAAAAATATTACTATCCTAATCCAGTATCTTTGCTATTTTGTCAAGAGAGATATATACTAGTCTGGTAGAAATTTTTCTCCATTGAATCAGGCTTGTTACCATGCACTAAACTTGAAATGTGTTTAAAGTATTCGAAAATACCACAAATTTAAAATTTATCTCATATTTTAGGAGGGTACAGGTCCTCGTGTTATTTCTGCTTTTGTGGAGATTATTTTTGACAATTCAGACAACCGGTTGCCAGTGAGTAACTGCTTTTTCTTTTTATTAATGTTGAGAATTTTATTGTTGCAGCTGATTTTTTTATGCTTTAAAACATTTATTTATAGCTTTATGTAAGCTATTATAATTTAGTTTATGCCAGAGTTACTATTCAGTTTACATACTAACTTTGTTTTAAAAGTATAATGAACATTCTTGTAAATAAGTGGGAAGAATGTTCAAGCTGTTGTAAAAAAATGTCTTTATCATAAGAATTGAGTATTCATAGCATACCTGTAGTGAGATTGAAATGTCAAAATAATTGTTAGGTTTAGGGACTCTAAAATGACCTTTAAAATTTTTTACTTTTACTATTAAATTAACTCTGGGCTTTTACTTTTTTCTTCTTCTTAGATTGATAAAGAGGAAGTTTCACTTCGAAGAGTTATTGGTGCCAAAAAGGATCAATATTTCTTAGACAAGAAAATGGTCACGTAAGCATTTTTCTTCACATTTGTAATTTCTTTACAACAGAGTGAAAGTATTTTTTTACTTGTCTAATATAAGAGGCATATTTACTTATGTTCAACAAATCAGTATTTAGAGCATGAACATAAGAGTCTGAAGATTCTCTGAGGCTAATACAACAGATGGTTTAATGACTGTTCTGTACTCCCTCATGCCCCTTAACCTAAAAGTTAGTGTACTCATTTTTTGGTCATTTATCTGAAATTTTCAATCTTTATCAACAGGAAAAATGATGTGATGAATCTCCTTGAAAGTGCTGGTTTTTCTCGAAGTAATCCTTATTACATTGTTAAACAAGGAAAGGTAAAAAAATTGTATGTCCTTTTTTAATAGAACTTGGGTTTTTGAGTATATTCAATGAATGATGATTTGGTTTATTGTAGTAGTTAAGTTGAAGTGAGAATATACCTTATGTCTTGTGTACATTGATTTATTTTGTATTGAAGTTAGTATTACCTTTTATGTGGCTATAAAATACAAAGTAGATCCATTGCATAATGGGATGGGAAGTATTTCAGTAGAGGTTAAATGGATCATCTTTCCTTAGTGACCTGTATTACTTTCTAAGGTACATTACACTGGAAGACATGGAGGTTTTTGGAAATCTTTTAAAATCATAAATTATGAATATTGTGGAAATTCTGTAAAAATCACATTTGAAAATATTACTTTGTAAAAGTATATCACAAAATTAAAATGCTAAAAAGCTTACATTACTAGAATTCACCATAATGATACATATTATTTTCCTTATAGAGATTATATTCATTATAGTTTTTAGTTTCTATATACTTTAGCTGATTGTTCTACGATTTCCTAATATACTTTAAACTATATCTAAGATAATTAATTTTTCTTAGGACGTACCTGTAATGTTCTAAAGTTTTCTGTAATGTTTGCTTGGACTAGGGGGAAGTTCTTAACAAATGTCCACTTCTCGTATATTGAAGGCTTTTTTAGATTTGTGTTGGAAAGTTAGCATTCAGAAGTGATTAGGAAGGGTATGGTGTTTCCCTTTTGGGAAATGTGATACCAGAAGAACAGGTTTTTTAAAAGATGGTTTATAAGACATTTTTTAAAAAGGAGGCTGGTTTGAAATAGCAATTATCTGAGTCTTCCCTTCACACATACAACATGGGTCTCTTTACATTATTTTAATTTCTGCTCATGTGTGATTTCATATGACCCATCTGTGACTACTTCATCTACAAAAGCATTGCCTTCACTCCTACTCTATATGCTTTATTTCTTTATTGTTTTGTTTTTCTTCATAGCAGTTGTGTTATACTGTGATGGTATGCTTATTTCCTCTTTTTCCACTAGAATGAGTTCCATGAGGGCAAGACCTTTTCTGTTTTGTTCACTGTTTTCTTTCCCAGTGCCCAGCAGAGTGGCATGTATGTTGTAATGATTCATTAAATATGTTTTAAGTGAGTAAATTTAGTGAATGAACAAGCTTAATTGGGGTACCTAAAGAGAAGGACGTGAAGGGTGATTTTTTTGCTGCATATACTTTTGTTGTGTATACTTTTGACAGACCATTTTTTCTTATCTCAGAGCTGATTCTCTTATGTAAAAGTGTTAAAGTAACTGTCACTTGAATTTTTAATGCAGTGATAGCATTTTTTACCTTTAGCACTTAATTTTATTTTAAAGAATATGTGAAACTCATGCTTGTTCTATAAAGTTTCATGGTAATTAGGTTTTATCACTCTTTGTCATGTATTTTCTTTGCCATATATTTGTGAGATACTAAAGATGTTTTTGCTTATTTTATTTAATACACCCTACCCCTGTGAGACAGTTATTTTAATCTATATTTTAAGAATACCATTTTTGTTATACTTTTAATAGTATCATTATAGCTTTAAAAAAATGCATAGTGAGTTATTGTTTCCTCGATGAGAGAGAAACATCGATCAGCTGCCTCCTGCACATCTCCTACTGGGGATGTGCCCGCAACCCAGGTACATGCCCTTGACCGGAATCGAACCCGGGACCTTTCAGTCCGCAGGCCGACGCTCTATCCACTGAGCCAAACCGGTTTCGGCATATTGTTTCCCCTCTTAAAAATACTTTGTTCCTTGAGAATGAATCTCATCTTTTATACCTTATCAAATTGACTAAGAAAAAGAGATGGTGGGATATTCCTCTGTCATTTGTAATTTGGAGGATTTTATCATAAATTATACTTATGAATATATATATCTTGGATTTTTTTGGGTAAATTTCACTTAAGTAAAAGGAAATACAGGTATATAGGTGTACTTGTGTACTGTACAGATTATATTAGTGAACTCAACTTATGTGAATACCCATTCAACGTAGAGTTCTTAAAGAGCAGTCTGTAGTGCTGTAATAATTATTTTTCCAAAATTTTTAGATCAACCAAATGGCAACAGCACCAGATTCTCAGAGACTAAAACTATTAAGAGAAGTAGCTGGTACTAGAGTATATGATGAACGAAAAGAAGAAAGTATTTCTTTAATGAAAGAAACAGGTAAAAGAAATGTGATTGTACCTTATTTCTATTTGTTGTGAATTACTTTTCATTGTATTGTAATGGAAAGGAGTTCTGTCTATCTCAGGAGTATATTGTGTGTTACTTTGCCTATATGTTGAATGGAGAGAAAATTAGTTTTAAGCAATTTAAGGTTTGAGATTTCCAATTGATTTCTTTGAATAAAGAATTGTTACTGTGAAATAGTAATGCCCTTTTAGATCAACTACTTTGTGCCTCTAATGCAGGGGTCCTCAAACTTTTTAAACAGGGGGCCAGTTCACTGTCCCTCAGACCGTTGGAGGGCCGGACTATAGTTTAAAAAAAAACTATGAACAAATTCCTATGCACACTGCACATACCTTATTTTGAAGTAAAAAAACAAAACAGGAACAAATACAATATTTGTATTTGCACGTGGCCTGCGGGCCGTAGTTTGAAGACCCCTGCTCTAATGTCCTCATCATTCTGTGTGAGATAACAAATTTGGATGTATTCCTTAAAAAAAAAAGGGTTCAGGAGCAAGTAAATGTAAAACTTCGAATTTAGACTCATCATTAGAGCATTTATTGTGGAAACCCACTTTGCTCTTCAAGTGCTCTGTCCTGTCATAGCTTAGAGTCAGACAGTCCTGGATTCAAAATCTAACAATTAACTGACACTGTAACTTTAGACTTGATCTCTGTAGTTCAAAGCTTCCCTATCTGTAAAATCCTTTTTCATGTTTTATAGTGGTGACTAGAGGAACAAAGTAGCACAATTGGAATATAATAGGCATACAATATGTAGCAGCTATAGGTAATGCTATAATTGTAAAATTGGAAATCAGTGACACCAATGATATTAGTAGGGTTTTGTGTTTTTTAATGTTAAGCTTTTAAAGGAAGCTTAAACTGAGATCCTTACCACATGTATATGAGAATCAGTGTCACCATGTGTAAGTTTGTTCTCTGTTGCTTTTCATAATAAAGCATCATAATTGCCATTTTATTATCTTAGATTTGGTTATCCCATAATAGCAAAGAAATAATGCTGTAGTTCTTAAGATTAAGTTTAACTCATGGTATATTTGAGAAGAGATATTACATAAAAATGTATTGAACTCCTTCACCCCCCCCCCCCCTTTTTTTTTAAAGAGGGCAAGCGGGAGAAAATCAATGAGTTGTTAAAATACATTGAAGAGAGATTACATACCTTAGAGGAAGAAAAGGAAGAACTAGCTCAGTATCAGAAGTGGGATAAAATGAGACGAGCCCTGGAATATACCATTTACAATCAGGAACTTAACGAGACTCGTGCTAAACTTGATGAGGTAAAATATTTACCTTTGCCACTTAAATTCAGATTAATTTTTATTACTATGAATGTGTTAAACTCATGCTATATTTATACTTTTCAATGATTTTTAAATAGAAAATTAAATTTGAAAACCCCTTAATTCATTAGTTAGCAAATTTGTTCTTTCAGTCTATTCTAAGAAAAATGTGTAGGCCCACATTTAATATAATCAGGTGGGGTCTCAGACTAAGATGAGAGGAAGCCACCTTTTAAAATTTTATGAATTTTTTTTCTTAGCTTTTAAAAATGTATTTTGTAATTACTATTGTTGACATTTTGTACAAAAATTTGTTTTAGGGAATTTTCTATTTAAAGAAAACCACTAAGTTTTCTGATAAAAAATTTTTAATGTAAATGATAATTTTAGCAGGTATCTAAAAATTTAACTAGGTATTTTAAAAAATTAAACAAATACAAGATGAGTTAGAAATAATAGCTTGGTTTTGTTGTTGTTTTTAGCTTTCTGCTAAGCGAGAAACTAGTGGAGAAAAATCCAGACAATTAAGAGATGCCCAGCAGGATGCAAGAGATAAAATGGAGGTAAGATTACAAACTACACCTAGGCTGTTTTTTTTTTTACCACAGTAGGACCTTTGTACCAGAATTGGGAATGATAACTTTAAGTGGGGTCTCACTGGGATTGAGTATTGGAAACACAGAGTACTGAAAGGGTAAATGAAAGAAAAAAAAACGGACAAAACTAATCGTATTAATAAAAGGCTAATATGCAAATTGACCAAATGGCGGAACGACCAGTCGCTATGACGCGCACTGACCACCAGGGGGCAGGTGCTCAACAATGGAGCTGCCCCCTGGTGGTCAGTGCACTCCCACAGGGGGAGCACTGCTGAGCCTGGCTCATGGCTGGCGAGCACAGCGGCAGTGGCGGGAGCCTCTCCCACCTCTGTGGTAAGCGCTGAGGATGTCCAACTGACGGCTTAGGCCTGCTCCCCTCGGGCCAAAGCCGTCAGTTGGACACCCCCCCAGGGCTCCTAGACTGCGATGGGGTGCAGACGGGGCTGAGAGACACCCCCCTCCCCCATGTATGTCGTGCACCGGGCCTCTAGTGGTGTAATTCTGCTGTTGTACTTTTAATTGCCTGACTCATTTCTATTTGAAACTTTTGAATAGGACATTGAACGCCAAGTTAGAGAACTGAAAACAAAAATTTCAGCTATGAAAGAAGAAAAGGAGCAGCTCAGTGCTGAAAGACAAGAACAAATTAAGCAGAGGACTAAGTTGGAGCTTAAAGCAAAGGATTTACAAGATGAATTGGCAGGCAATAGTGAACAAAGGGTAAGTTAAAATGCTAAAAATGAAAGACATAAATATTCAGATGAGGAGGACTAAGAGTCCTTTCTGTGATGGGTGCATGCTTGAATTTTTGTAAAAGATTTGGCACATTAAAATAATTTGCACTCACATAGCAACTCATTACTATCTCTTTGTTTCTTACATTTAAAAATTAGTTTTGTGTTGCAGGATCAATTTTCTCATGAGAAAACATTTTATGTTAGACATATAAGTTAAACAAAGATTTTTAAGCAGATTGCATTTTTACTTATCTTGCTTTATTTACAGAAACGCTTATTAAAAGAGAGGCAGAAGCTGCTTGAAAAAATAGAAGAAAAACAGAAAGAACTGGCAGAAACAGAACCCAAATTCAACAGTGTAAAAGAAAAAGAAGAGCGAGGAATTGCTAGGTTTGGGATTTTTTTCACTACCACTTTTAACTTTCTGCATAGATTTTCTATAGAACCTAAATAGTCATGGGTTTAGAAGGCACAGAATTAAAGGCAAAAGTTAAATGCCCATTACAGAGTAATAGCCAATGTTAAACAAATACTGTGGGCCAAGCATTATTGTGCATATATTGTCTACATTCTTTCTATTCAAAGGCCTTAAGAGAACCACATTATCTCCACTTCATATGAGACAAACTTGAATCTCGAGTAGGTTAAATAACATGTCTAAAATAACATAGCTAGATGTTGGATCTTTTTAAATAATTCGTGTTTGTTTTTTTCACCAAATGACGTGTTACTTCATGTTTTATTCTGCCACTTTTTTTTTATTCAATGCTGTTTTAACAGCTAGACATTTTAGTATGTATTTGTAGATTGGACTTGCCAGTGTTTGCTGATTTATGATTTAGTTCATTATCATGTTTATATGCCACTTATATTTCATTTTAGTGAATTGCACTTTAAAAAAATTTTTTTTCTTTTGTATCGGATTGCTTTATGTAATATAGGCATTAATATTTATTTTATGTGGTTTGAATGTTTTCTCTTGCCTTTTAACCTTTATAGTATCTTTAGTTGTAAGGAGTTTAAATGTTTATATAATTAAATATAGTTGGACCATTTTTGAAAATTCCTGAGAATGGGTTACTAGAATTGTCTAGATTTACCGACTATCGCAAACCTAGAGTGAAGACATTTTCTATCTGAAATTCTTAAAGTATGGACTATTTTACCTGACTTAAATTGTGATTTTTGAAGTAAATTTATTATTTTATAGTACTAGCCCAAGGAGCTCTCTCTATCAGGTAACAGTTGCTTTTTATACTTAATACCTTTTTTTTTTTCTTTTAAAAAAAATATTATAATAAGTATTACAAAGGGTATTACATATGTGTCCTCCCCCCCCCCCTCACCCTTGACAATCCCCTGCCCTCCCTTACCCCCCAGTGTCTTATGTCCATTAGTTATGCTTATATGCATGCATACAAGTCCTTCGGTTGATCTCTTACTCCCCTCCCTTCTGCCCCCCAACCCTCTCTGGCCTTCCCACTGCAGTTTGACAATCAGTTTGAGGCAGCTCTGCCTCTGTATCTATTATTGTTCAAAAGTTTGTAATGGTCTTTATTATCCATGAATGAGTGAGATCATGTGGTATTTTTCCTTCATTGACTGGCTTATTTCACTTAGCATAATGCTCTCCAGTTCCATCCATGCTGTTGCAAATGGTAAGAGTTCCTTCTTTTTTACAGCAGCATAGTATTCCATCGTGTAGATGTACCCCAGTTTTCTAATCCATTCATCTACTGATGGGCACTTAGGCTGTTTCCAGATCTTAGCTATGGTGAATTGTGCTGCTATGAACATATGGGTGCACATATCCTTTCTGATTGGTGTTTCTGGTTTCTTGGGATATATTCCTAGAAGTGGGATCACAGGGTCAAATGGGAGTTCCATTTCCAGCTTTTTGAGGAAACTCCATACTGTCTTCCATAGTGGCTGCACCAGTCTGCATTCCCACCAGCAGTGCACAAGTGTTCCTTTTTCTCCACATCCTCTCCAGCACTTGTCATTTGTTGATTTGTTGATGATACTTAATACCTTTTTTAATGGAATTTTTAGATGGCTATTTTCTCTATGTACTCTTGATGTATTGATTGCAGTTAAACTTGTTTATTTCCTGTTCTGTTTTTCAATCCATTCTCTTTTGTCTTTTGTAGATTGGCCCAAGCTACCCAGGAAAGAACGGATCTTTATGCAAAGCAGGGTCGAGGAAGCCAGTTTACATCAAAAGAAGAAAGAGATAAGTGGATTAAAAAGGAACTCAAGTCTTTAGATCAAGCTATTAATGATAAGAAAAGACAGATTGCTGCTATACATAAGGATTTGGAGGACACTGAGGCAAATAAAGAGAAAAATTTGGAGCAGTATAATGTAAGAACTTTTACAGTTATTTTGTAAAAATCTTTCCAAAGAGATAAATGTATAGTTTTACCTATTTAAGTTTTATTTTTAACAGTTTCCATGTTACTTTTAAAATACATAAGACAGGCACTAATTTTAAAAAGACCAGCACAATTTAATATTATACATATGGTAATTTTTTGTTTTTATTGATTTTTTTAGAGAAGAAGGGAGAAATAAATTGGATTTTAAATTTGAATTATTTTTATTTCCATAGAAACTGGATCAGGACCTTAATGAAGTCAAAGCTCGAGTAGAAGAACTGGACAGAAAATACTATGAAGTAAAAAATAAGAAAGATGAATTACAAAGTGAAAGAAAGTTAGTATAGACTAAAATATGTCAATTTTTTGGAGGAATGCTAACTAGCTGACTATTAAATGGTCTTTAAATTACAAATTATTCAAATACGTTTGATTTCATTATTTTACTCTAAATTTTGTATACTGTTAGTGTGCCTTCTTAATGCTTTTGAAATTAAAGACAGTCTAATTTTTATTGGTTAGTTACTTGTGGAGAGAGGAGAATGCAGAACAGCAAGCACTTGCTGCTAAAAGAGAAGATCTTGAAAAGAAACAGCAACTTCTTAGAGCGGCAACAGGAAAGGTGAGCGGATTCTTTTCATTACCTCAGTTTACATTGAGTCAGTTGCTATCACACGAAAATTAGCTTTCAAGCTGTAGGTCATTGGTTCCAGGAAATAAATAAGAGTAGAGTGCAAATCACTTGTCTTATAAATATGAAATTATGGGTATTGTTTAAGCATGCTATTAATGATAGTACTTTTAATAATATAAGATATTGCATGTAGTTGGCATATTTCCAAGGGGCATGTGTTGTTGGAGAGGGTGTTTTTACTTGAATCTCTGGCATATTTTTTAATATGGAGATATGGGTTTATTTTTTACCAGCAAGAGTGCCATTGGTAAATTATTTTAATATTTTTCACTTCTAAACAGGCCATTTTAAATGGAATAGACAGCATAAACAAAGTGCTAGACCACTTTCGTCGAAAAGGAATAAATCAGCATGTTCAAAATGGCTATCATGGCATAGTGATGAATAACTTTGAGTGTGAGCCTGCTTTCTACACATGTGTGGAAGTCACTGCTGGAAATAGGTGAGATTATTTGCTTGATACCGAGTTTTTAAAGGAAAGAGGAAATAAGAGTAAGAAACAACTTTTTGTAGTTTTAGTACAATATGTCTCCCATTATCTTCTTTTTCCCCCATTATCTTCTTGTATCCTCACTTACTTAATTTTCTAATTAAATGTGTAGGTGCCAAGTGTTTGTTTCTAATTGTAGAAGCTAGAACTTTCCCCTTTTGGGGCTTTTCCTTAGAGTGGTAACAATTTGATTTTTCTTAGTAGTTCTCTCCACCCACATTTAAATTGGATTGCATAGAAAGGAAGTGAATAGTTTAAATGTTTATAACACTTTAAAGTCTAGTGATTAAAAAATGTCTAACAATAAAAATGTGTTTTGTTCTGTTTACATGTAGGTTATTTTATCATATTGTTGATTCAGACGAAGTCAGCACAAAGATTTTGATGGAGTTTAATAAAATGAATCTTCCTGGGGAGGTCACTTTTCTGCCTCTTAATAAGTTAGATGTAAGGGATACTGCCTATCCTGAAACCAATGTGAGTTGGCCTGTTAAGGTCTTTCTTTCTTTCAATAAATTACTTTTCCTCATGTTCAATCCATGCTTAGTGCACAGGCACTTTACATTAGAATTCACATGGTTTGTGAAATAAATATGCCTTTTCCCCCATAGAGCACAGTCACAACATGAAACAAATCATTGGAAACGGTGCAAAGTATTAAAATACAGAAATGGAGGATACTTTGAGAATGTATTCTAGGGAGACAAAATTAAGGTTAGGTAGTTGGAGAATTCCCTGAGGAACTGTCATTTCAAATGAATAATAAGTTTTTCAAATACACTGTTTAAAATGGCTTATAAATTAAATTTAAAACATCTAGCAAGATGATAGGCCTGAAAGTGTAATGTGGCTTTTGTTACTAGCTGGTATATTTTTGGAAAGTGCTTTGAAGTATTTGCTTTCAGAATGTTCATGATAGTAGCAACTATTTTATTATCCTCTAAGGTTAGAGCTGAAACCTTATGAGAAAGATCAACAATTTCAGAGGAACAGTGAGAATCTTATAAGCTACTCAGAGGGCCCAGCTTTTTCTTTTAAATCTATAAATTATATTTGAATTTTGGGGAGGAGAAATTGAGTCACAAATGTTAACCTGTGAATGAAGCAAGACAAAAGAATGCATGTAGTGTGCTTCCCTTTACATTACCTAAACAAAACAGCTGTCACTGTTCTGTAAAGAAAACCCTCTCCTTTTATTCTTATTTTATCCGAAAACAATATTTTTCTGACTAAAATAGATATAAAATAAAATTAAAACATTTTGAGGAAACACTATTAGTTTACATTTATTTTGCCTTTTTATGTGACAGATGCTATCCTGTTTCATATATATTAATTTGTCTAGTTTTAGTAACTTTATGAGAAAGATACTGTTATTGCAATTGTATAAATGAAAAAACTGTTATATAGAGAAGTTAGGCAGCTTGTTTACTAAGCTCTTTATCACTGCTCTACTATTGAAAACCTAGATGATTAAATGGGCACTATTTCCAGGATATTTTAGCAGAATGATTTTTCTAACTTCTTCAGTATAAAAACCTATAGTTTTGAAATATAAAGTTATTTGTGTTTATTTCTGTTTCATAAAGATGTAATTAATAATTCTAACATGTTTTAATGAACTGTGTTGTGATCTCTTTGTTTTCTAACAAAATATTCATTTTTAGGATGCTATTCCTATGATAAGTAAATTGAGGTACAATCCCAGATTTGACAAAGCCTTCAAACATGTGTTTGGAAAAACACTGATTTGTCGTAGCATGGAAGTTTCAACCCAGTTGGCCCGTGCTTTCACTATGGACTGCATTACCCTGGAAGGTTTGTAATGGGATTTATTTCCCATTTAAGTTTTAAGAGTATTTAAAAATTTATGTCCAATTCTTATTTTTTAAATAGTTTGTTTATTTAAGTCAGAATCCAAACAGGGTCCACACTTTATATTTAGTTGATGTCTGTTAAGTATAATCATTTGGTCTATAATAGAGGTTCTTAACCTTTTTTGCACCATGGATTCCTTTGGCTCTTTGATGAATGAAGCCTAAGGATCCTTTTTCAATGTTTTTAAACATTGATCATAAAAAAAACATAAATTATATTGGCACATTGGCATGGTTATCACAACATTTAAAAAAATATGACATAGTAATTCTTAAGTATTCAAAAACAAGATTTAGCAGTGGGTCTGATCTATATATATGTAAAAGCCTAAGCAACCATTACAATGGAACGACCAGTCGCTGTGACTTGCACTGACTACCAGGGGGAAGACGCTCAACGCAGGAGCTGCCCCCTGGTGGTCAGTGCACTCCCACAGCCAACCTCCTGCAGTTGGCCTGTGGCATTGGCGTCTGGTGTTGGTTCCTTCTGCCCGGCCTGGCGACTGTTGCCTCCTCTCTCAACCCCGCAGGGGCCTTCAGGCCCCAGGCTGGGACGGGAACTGGGGGTGGGTGGCGGCAGATGTGGCCCCTCTCCCAGAGGGGCCGAGGGCTGGTGGCCAACCTCCTGCACCCTGTCCCCCTCCCTCATCCCACCTCCACCCCCATTCCCAGCCGGCAGGCCCTGCTGATTGCTGGCCAGGCCTAGGGACCCCACCCGTGCATGAATTCATGCACCAGGCCTCTAGTATGTCATAATTTTGAAGCACTGCTGCATGTAAACAATATTTTGAGATTTGTGACAAGTGTTATCTGATAGAAAATATCTGTTATTTTTCTTGATAACAAAGTCATAAGTACTGATAATAGTACTGTGGTTCTTGTCTCATTCATTATAGAAGGAATTACTAAATTTCATTTGAGATTAACATAAAAATAAAGATATAAATTTTTTCCCACTCAAGTCAAGGATCTCCTAAATTTTATCTGTGGAATCCAGGTTAAGAACCTCTTATACATAGGTTCACTTGCCTTCATTTTTTTCCCCTTCTCTTTATAATACTTATGTGTTGATGAAAGAAGGTAAACCACCCTTCAGCTTTGTCTCTATATATGTAAAAATGTTGTTTTGAACCATCTGAGAATAAGTTTTAAAATAATGACACTTGATCTCTAAAAATTAAAGTATATATCTCCTAAGAATAGGAGATTCTCCTTTATAACTATAATATCATTGTTACACCTAAGAAATTTAATATTAACCTTATAAAATCTAAAAAGGGTCTGCATTCAAATTTTCTCAATTGCCCCAAAATAAAAAAAAAAAAATTCTTTTTAAATTAAAGTATAGTTGACATGCAATATTATATTAGTTTCAGGTATACAACATAGTGATTTGACATTTATATATCTTATGAAGTGATTACCACATTCAAATTATTTTTCTATCCAGGATGCAGGCAATGTCTTATCTTTAGTTTCTTTTAATGTAGGACAGTTTCTCCTGTTTCTTCCTACCCACAGAAATTGACTTTCTCAAAAAATGTCCATTCTCTGGATTTGTCTTCTTGCTTCCTTATCATTAGATTCGGGTTAAAAATTCTTGGCATAGTGATATGTACATATAGTATCACATAATGTGTCCCACTGTTGGTGATGCTAAGTTTGACCACTAGCAAAGTACCTTTTCCCTTTTTAAATTAATAAATGATATGTGGGATTGTCCTTTAAGAATACTGAATATCATGTTCCCCCACAACTTTTTTTCGCATCCTTTGCTGATCCTTGTCTGACTCATTTAATATACTGGGGGTTTCAGAATGGTTATTCTTTTATTGCTTCTATATTTATTAGCTGTCACTGTTCTGTAAAGAAAGCCCTCTCCTTTTATTCTTATTTTTAAAGTATCACTATGATTAATGGATTCTTTTCTTATTCCATGTGTTACTACATTGTCACTTATTTTTTATCAAATTTTCCCAAATATGGCCAGTGGGAATTCCAAGCTAGTTCTATGTCCTATTCACATGTCTCCATTAGTCTTTAGCACTTCTTTTCCAGCAGAGGTTTGGGCTCACCTAAAAGGCACATTTTTTAAAATGCATATTTTAATATTGGAAAGCAAATTTTTTTCAGAGTAACTTAAATTCTTTTTAATTCTCATTAAATAGATAAAAATCTTTAGTTGTTTGATTGTAAGTCAGTATATCATTGAGTAAAGTTGTTACAAAGAATTACTACCTTTCTTATGTTTTATTTATAGGTGACCAAGTTAGTCATCGGGGTGCTCTAACTGGAGGTTATTATGACACAAGGAAATCTAGACTTGAATTACAAAAAGATGTTAGAAAAGCGGAAGAAGAACTAGGTGAGCTTGAAGCAAAACTCAATGAAAACCTGCGCAGAAATATTGAAAATATCTTTTTGTCTTGTGCTACTGTAGAGAGAGAACTGCATTTTGGTTAGAATATATAATCTTTTACATGTTAGGTGTGTCTTCCCATATATACAGCGGGAAAAAATTCCATGTGTTTTACTTTGACTTTTATTTAAGCACAGAAGCTTATATTTGTCTAACTTCTGAAAGCAGTAAAAACTATTTTAACATTGATCCTTTACTTTGCTGATAAATAGCTAATAGTGAGTCTACTTCTGAGCGAAAGAACTCAAGAAACACTAAAATTTAAGGTTATAAGGTAACTGAAGAGGATTAGTCAGAAAATTGTAGAAGGAAAACCAGGATAGTGTTTCATGGAAGAAGGAGGGGAGGTAATTAGAAATACTACATTCTTCATAGAATTTAAATATATAAGGTTGAAAAATGTCCATTAGATTTTATTATCTCGTGGTCATTTGGCTGAGATTTAGTAGGGTGGAGAAAATGGCTGTCAAAATCCATAAAAATGGTGTTCCATTAAGAGTGGCTAGTTCAGCCCTTGTTTCACTGTCCTCAGCTTTAATAAAGGTACTCTCAAAATCACACACACATAAAAAAGAATGGCTAGTATAGCTTACAACTGAAATAGTCGTGCCTGTTCATTTTCTTAAAACAGCCATGGTTTAAGGCAAAAGTGCTTTATGTGTACTTCACATTATGTCATACAATACTAAAAATACAGATACTCGAGCAGCAAAAATAATCATTTTTACTGCTTCATTAAAATATCCTTAATTGAAACTGGCATTTTTAAAAAATAGGAGTTTATAGCTTCTGTGCCATCAGTGAAAGCAACAGCACTGAGAAAAAGGTAAACATCCTAGTTTTGATTTTTGCAGAGATCTACATAGCATACTTTGAGAACTGCCTAAATTTAGCAACTTTTTACCACTAAGAAAGCATAGTGAAATACTAGGAAAAAGGAGATTGACACCAATTACCTTTCCATATTTGATAATCCAGTGAGGTAGAATTATTCTTCCACATTGAGGAAGGCCTCTTTATACATAACTTCCATATATAATTGATGCTTTAAGCATAATAGACTATACAGTAAGTATTTGTTTAATGAAAAGATGTTAAAAAATACTGTTATATTTCATTAAGCTTCTTCTAGGGTTTTCCAAGAATATTGATTAGTTGATTGGTATAGCTATTAGCAAAATAACATGTTATTTTGAAAGAGAAATGGTGGGGTGAGCACCATTTAATTCAACATTCTTATGGTCCATAAATTTGAGGAAACCTATTCAAGGGTAAAGAAAAGGAAGGGGA
Source organism: Myotis brandtii (assembly GCF_000412655.1). NCBI lineage: Eukaryota > Metazoa > Chordata > Mammalia > Chiroptera > Vespertilionidae > Myotis > Myotis brandtii. Next base: position 4,277,814 of record NW_005366873.1, on the reverse strand, counting down.
TACAAAATATGTTTATAAGAACTGAAGAGAGTTTAGAACATAAGATGTATTTACAACTTGGAGAGAATTTTCCTTAGCCTTGCATATGGATTAATAATGAAATTGACCAGTTGATGAACCAAATGCAGCAGATAGAGACCCAGCAAAGGAAATTTAAAGCATCTCGAGATAGCATATTATCAGAAATGAAGATGCTAAAAGAGAAGAGGCAGCAGTCAGAAAAAACTTTTATGCCGAAGGTTCGTAAGTATGCCTTTTATTATAGATGTTTTCATTATATAGAATTGGGTGGACCATGTTAAATAGGTTATCCACACTTATTACCCAAGGGTACCCAAAGTCTCTTTTCCTAGCCCACATCAGACTTTCCAAATTCATTCAACAAATCGGCATTTTGAACTATGGCATAATAGTACTGTCTGATAGTAACTAATTTGTAATATACCATTTTTGTCTGTAAAATACTATTTATGGAGTTATTTGAATATTTGATTGCATTTTGTTTTGAGTATTAAAATGAGTAGAAAGCAAATTATAACTGCTGTTACAGTGAAAATATATATTGATCTTATAAACGTGAAGCTGTTTGACAAAACTATTAATTTGGTACATCAGTACTAATACAAAATTTTTTTTCTAAAAATTACCCACAATTATTCTACCCTAATACATTCTAGCAACTACTTTTGGCTCTTATGAATATATGTGAAGATTTTTATATAGTCTGATATGGGATATGGTATTCCACACAGCCCCATGGTATTGCATCATGAATATTATTGCTACATAGTTCTAATTAGCAAATGTAATGGATACCTAATAGTTAATTTGAGTTGATATGATTCTTAGCTCACTTTAATATCAAATGTAGATTGTTACCAACTTTTTACTATTATAAGTTATACAGTAGCTAATACCTTTATTAATAAATGAATTATCTGTCTTATAGCAACGTAGCTTACAAAGTTTGGAGGCAAGTTTGCATGCTATGGAGTCCACCAGAGAATCATTAAAAGCAGAGCTGGGAACTGATTTGCTTTCCCAACTTAGTCTGGAAGATCAGAAGAGAGTAGATGCACTGAATGATGAAATTCGTCAACTTCAGCAGGCAAGTATAATTGACAGGAAAAATAATTGTTGATAACTGTTACTGTGGAAAGTATCTTTCTTGCTAATAAAGAAATGCGAAAAATTATTGAAAAAATGTAAAAATGACACTTGGACTTATCCATAAAAGTAAATAAAATAAGATTTTAATAAGTTTTCCTAAACCATTCTGTATATGTTAGGATTATACAAGAAATCTTCATTTTATTCTATCTTATTTAGTGTATATTTATCACTAGTAAGGTTTGACTTGTTAGCTTTGCCATATTTATTGATATGACCATCTTTACATATTCAATATTATTTGAATTAAACATTTTATTATTGAAACAGAGATTTAAACAATATTAAGTCCAAAAATTTAAAAGCAGGAAAAGAAAAACATTTTTGGTAGCATGCTTACAAAAAGAACCAGGCACAAAAACCTAGCATTTGAAGACAGAAAATGAAAACATACAGTCTTTGGAATGACATAAGGTGTCCCAAAATTCACGCAAGAAGTAATTTTGATAGAAAACACAGGTTTATAATTAAAAATTGTAAATTTTTTTATTGATTCATAAAGTATACAGTATAGGGTTATGTATGGAATAGCACATCGGGTAAATGGCCTCCACGGATTTGCTGTGGTCTTCATTGTCCCTGCTCCTGGGCCATAATTGGTACTTGGTAATGCTTATTAAATTGAAGGGATTGAAATCAAAGGGCAACAGATATTAGAATCTGATTCAATAAACCAAGTAAAATTAGGCTTTTATTTGTTGTTGTTGTTGTTGTTAATGCTCACGCAAAATTCAAATCTTGCATGAATTTTGGGACACCCTATATAAAATTCCATAATGCTCATTTGAACACAAGTAATGGGGATGACAGCAAATTAATGGCATTCCTGTATGTGAAATGTACATGCCTATGTAGACAAATAGTTTTCTTTTCTTTTAGGAAAACAGACAGTTGCTGAATGAAAGAATTAAATTAGAAGGTATTATTACTCGAGTAGAGACTTACCTCAATGAGAATTTGAGAAAGCGCTTGGACCAAGTAGAACAGGTATGTTCTTTTTCGGGAGTTCCTTGATGACCATAACTATTTGAAGGTGCATATAAGAGGCTCTGTTTGAGAACTTGGACTTTGGGGACCAAAAACTAGCAGTGTGACCACCTGCCTAGCATTGCCACTTGGTGTATGATCTTGGATAAATCATTTAATATTTCAAAGCTTCAGTTTCAGGACTGTCTAATACTGTTTTGTATTTGTATTCTGGCACAATCTAGGTACTCAGTAAAAGTTATTAATATTTAATCAGTAGAAGGTAGATGTGGAGAAATTTTTTAGTAATTCTATCATTACTTTCCCCCCCTTGTAATGGTACTTTAAGTATTTGCAATTGTATAAAGTATGTTTTTTTGTTTTCTGAATGTTTATCAAACATAACAGCTATAGAAACTGTTGATAGTCATAATATTTTGAAACTAACATTCATATTTTGTGGATGAATGCTCATAAGTTCCTTTTGTGTTGCAGGAACTGAATGAACTGAGAGAGACAGAGGGGGGTACTGTCCTCACTGCTACAACCTCAGAACTTGAAGCCATCAATAAAAGAGTAAAAGATACTATGGCACGATCAGAAGGTAAATTATTGTTTAGTAAAATTTTTTTAGGTATTTTAGTTAAATTTAGCTTATTCATTTTATAACATTGTTTACTACAAAATGAAACATTCAAAAAGGCAAAATTATCTAGTAATGGTTTTTTTGTTTTCCATCATCATAAACAGTCTATAGTGAACAGAGTTCAGGGTGTTGATTATAGATAGTAATCTTTGTTTTATTGAAATATTTGTGACTATTTTGAGATCGTAAATTGTTAATTTTATTGAGAAAAGTATGAAATACCTGAATCAATTTTCTTATCGCCTACTTCATGAGTATAAAATTCTTTTTTAGTTTTTTCTAAAGGTAAACATTAAATAATAATAAAAACTATACTCATGATTCTCATGTAAACTTCTAATTTATCCTGAATTCAATGTTTTATGAATTTTTCACAGTAAAATTTAAACAAACATGAAAAAGCCTATTTATTTTGATAGATTTGACCATTAAAATAAAACCTTTGATCAAATAACATTCTGTCTGTAAAGTAGGTATTATGGCTTAATTTGTTTTTTCCCCCCATTTCAGATTTGGACAATTCCATTGATAAAACAGAAGCTGGAATTAAGGAACTTCAGAAGAGTATGGAGCGCTGGAAAAATATGGAAAAAGAACACATGGATGCTATAAATCATGATACTAAAGAACTAGAAAAGATGACAAATCGACAAGGCATGCTACTGAAGAAGAAAGAAGAATGTATGAAGAAAATTCGAGAACTTGGATCACTTCCCCAAGAAGCATTTGAAAAATACCAAACACTGAGTCTCAAACAGGTAAATCTAGTTGGTTTTAAATTTGAAATCTCATTGCAAATTTTCCTGTATATGAATTTACATATACATTTTTTCCTCCTTATAGTTGTTTCGAAAACTTGAACAGTGCAACACAGAATTGAAGAAGTACAGTCATGTTAACAAAAAAGCTTTAGACCAGTTTGTAAATTTCTCTGAGCAAAAGGAGAAGTTAATAAAGCGACAAGAAGAATTGGATAGGGGGTACAAATCAATCATGGAATTGATGAATGTACTTGAACTTCGAAAATATGAAGCTATTCAGTTAACTTTCAAACAGGTATGTTTCCTTTTTCTTTTTTTTTTCCCCCAGAGAGAGGGGACAGGAGGGAGAGAGACAGAGAGAAACATGTATGTGAGAGAGACACATTGATTGCCTCCCGCATGCACCCTGACTGGGGCCGGGAATTGAGCCTGCAACCGAGGTATTGTGCCCTTGACTGGAATAGAACCCGAGACCCTTCAGTCCAAGGGCTGACTGCTCTATCCACTGAGACAAGCCGGCTAGGGTGGTGTTTCTTTTAGTAGTAAATAAATATACATGACAAAAGCTCCAGCTATCATTCAGTTTATTTTTCAGTTTGTAAGAATTTTTTCCCCACTGATAGTTGGATCTAATACATGTGAATAAATTCTGCATATAAGTTGCTAACATATTAACTAGAATGTTTTACACAGCTGTTTTCTTTTTTTTTAAAGATTACAGTTTTTTAAAAAAAATATTTCCATTGTATTTTTTAGAGAGAAAGGAGGGGAGAGAGAGAGAAACATCAATATGAAAATGAAACATCTCTCAGCTGCCTCCTGCACACCTCTCACCTGGGATTGAGCCCACAATCAGGGCACATACCCTGACCGAGAATTAAACTGTCAATCTTTTGGTGCACAGGATGACAACTGGCCAAATGAGCCACACCACTGGCCAAGGCTACACAGTTCCTAAAAGGATCACATCTGTTATTGTTCTTAAAAAAAAATACTTCTGGCCCTGACTGGGTAGCATAGAGCATTGTTCCCACTCACCAAGGTTTTGGGTTCATCCCCAGTCAGGGGATGTACAAGAATCAACCAATGAATGCATAAATAAGTGGAACAACAAATAGATGTCTGTCTGTCTCTCTGTCTCTCTCTCTCTCTCTCTCTCTCTCTCTTCCTCTCCCCTTCTCTCCCTCCCTCTAAAAAAAGTCAATTAAAAAAATGCATATTAAAAAAATACTTCTGATTGCTTTTACATACTTGTCTTTGTTTTAAGCAGTAATATGTATAGTTCCATATAAGCAAAATTTATATTTGAATTGACACGCAACCTTATATATCTATCTATTTATTTATTTTAAGGTATCCAAGAACTTCAGTGAAGTATTTCAGAAGCTGGTACCTGGTGGCAAAGCTACTTTGGTGATGAAGAAAGGAGATGTTGAGGGCAGCCAGTCTCAGGATGAAGGAGAAGGGAGTGGTGAAAGTGAGAGGGGTTCTGGGTCACAAAGTAGTGTCCCATCAGTTGACCAGTTCACTGGAGTTGGAATCAGGGTAAATGCTTTTACATCCAGTTTTCCTCAGTAATTATCATAGTGTAATTTGTAAATATTTCGCAAATCTAAGTAGATGCATTGTATGCAATTTAATTTGAAGAGGTGATTGTATTGGACCCCTTTAGGATATTGACTCAAATGTTTTCTTAGGTGTCATTTACAGGAAAACAAGGTGAAATGAGGGAAATGCAACAGCTTTCAGGTGGACAGAAATCCTTGGTAGCTCTTGCTCTCATTTTTGCCATTCAGAAATGTGACCCAGCTCCTTTTTACTTGTTTGATGAGATTGACCAGGCTCTGGATGCTCAGCACAGAAAGGCTGTGTCAGGTACAGTTTTGGTTTTACACTTAGCAATGAGAACATGCTCTAAAATGATAGCTTAACTTTTTTATAGTGATTTCTTGTTGCCTGAGAGATTTGGGGTTACTAGATAGGATATGTACTAGTATATAAAATTTATCTTTTAATAGGTTTTTAAAATTTAACATTAGACTTCTTTGCAAAGTTCTGTGAGAAAGATGTAATTTTTGAATCAATTGAAAATCCTACTGCCCTGGCTAGTGTGGCTCAATTTGTTGGAGGATTGTCCTGAACACCAAAAGGTTTTGGGTTTGGTTCCCAGTCAGGGCACATACCTACGTTGCAGTTCAACGCCCAGTCTGAGGGCGCATGTAGGAGGCAACCAGTCAATCTCTCTCTTTCTCTCTCCCTCTCTCCCTTCTTCGCTCCAAAAATCAATAAAAAAAGAAAATTCTACTTGAGTTAAACTTTTTAATGTAGAAGTTGCTCATTTTAAAACTTGTATTTCAATGTTTGAGTATTTCAATGTAGTTTCAACCACATTGTTGATTATGTGGTTAAAGAATCTGTATTTGATCTTTAGTAAGTTCAGAAGATCTTTGGGAAAGCCCTGGCAGGCTAGCTCAGTTGGTTAGAAGCTCATGTGCCAGGATTATGGGCTTGATTCCTGGTCAGAGCACATACAAGAGATAACTAGTGAGTGCATGAATGAGTGGAACAACGAAGTGATATTTCTTTCTGTCTTACTCACTCTAAAAAAAAAAAAAATCAATAAATTAAAATAAAAACACCAGTAAGGTCAATTAAAAAAAAATATATCTTTGGGAGTGGTAGCAGGGGAAAGGCGTTTTGCTCTCACATTATTTCTAATGCTGTGTTAGAAGTTACTGCTTCTTTATATCCTGGAACTAAGATATTGGGGTTAAAGATTTATTTCTAATTTAAGAAATTAAGGTGGTAATTTTTGTAGGTATATGCATAAAAATAGAGTCACAGGCTGTTTTGAATATTAAGTAAGAGTAAAGATAGTTGCATTTTAAATTTTAAGATCTACTAAGAAAAGGGTCTTATTAAATTACTTTTTTTTTTTTTACAGATATGATTATGGAACTTGCTGTACATGCTCAATTTATTACAACTACTTTTAGGCCTGAACTGCTTGAGTCAGCTGACAAATTCTATGGTGTAAAATTCAGAAATAAGGTAATTTTTTTTTACATGAAGTTTAAGTTTATGTAGTATTTAATCCATTATATTTGTTGAATTCTTATTTTGTGTTACTTAAGTCATGAAAGAAATCTTACAAAGTTGTTGCTTATCTGATGATGTCTTTGTAAAGAAAAAACTTTACTTAAAGTGCCCAGGAGATTTAGCAGTTTTTTGTGGCATTCACTGCACTGATTTTTTTTCCATTGGCATTAAGAGACAATATCTTCCTATCTAGTCATTCAGTGCTTCTTAATGAAGTCTTTAACTGTTATGTACATTGATTTATATTTGGCTGGACCGTTTTTCTTGGTGTTTTAATAAGCCTTAATGTTCTCTGAAACAGCAAAAGAATACTTAGGCATAAGTTCTTGTCCATATCTTCAGAGCATTAAAAGGCAGAATATTTTTAAACTCACACATTGAACAAACACCATTATAAATAAAGGTTTTATCAGTCCTTGTTTTAGAATCAATCATTTGACTTGATATGTAAAACTTACAGGTAATAGGCTGTATATTTTAACTATTACCCTGTACAGTGGGAACACTGATATATTTCTTTAAGATTTAACAGATTTTATTTTTGGCATTTATTCTTCAGGTTAGTCATATCGATGTGATCACAGCAGAGATGGCCAAAGACTTTGTAGAAGATGATACCACTCATGGTTAATTGGAAACTGTTGCCCACTGGTTTGGAAGATATGTATAGTATTATGATTCTCATTCCCAGGAACTGTAAATTTAAACTTAAATATCTGGTCGTCATTAATAGTTTTCAGGTTTAGAGCACACACTGTCCTTTTATATTTCTGTCATTGTATTTTATAAGATACTCTGTAATGTTACATTTCTATGTATAGTTTAAGAATTTTATTTCCCACACAACTTTTTGTAAAGTGTCCTGTTACTGTTTTAAATCTTTGAAACATGCTAAATATCTTTTCCTAATTATTTTATCAATTATATTGCCTCTTTTTTTATAGCTTCAATTAAATAATTGGTTTTATGACTTAATTTTGCTTTTTAAAATTTTGTGTTTTATGTGGCTTCATTTATAGTTGTACAATTAGAAACAAATTTTTCTTAAATATCTATGTTTTATTTTGCGTAAGAAAAGGTCTGTTTTCACCTAAAAGAAGATTTTAAAAATAGTTTCATATTCTGTTGAATTATATCAGTGGTTCCTAATCTAAGCTGCATGTTTAAATTCATGGAGGAAGCTTTTAAAAATGTAACATTGTGGGAGTCTGTCACTATACCAGTTGGATCAAAATCCTAACGGGATGGTGTCCTGGTCACTTCAATTCTGAATTCCCCCAGGTGATTCTGACTCTCAGTGAGGGTTAGAACCCCTGCTATATTTATTATTATTGATTTTTTTTGTTAATCCTTACCCTAGGATATTTTTCCATTGATTTTTAGAGAGAGGGAAAGACATAAAGAAACATCGATATGAGAGAAACACATTGATGATTGCCTCCTGCACAAGCCCCTACTAGAGCCCAGGCTGGGGAGGAGCCTGCAGCCAAGGTACGGGCCCTTGACCGGAACCGAACCTGGTACTCTTTGGTCTGCAGGCCAACACTCTATCCACTAAGCCAAACCAGACAGAACCCCTGCTTTAAACTCATAACAGTCCTTTAAAAATTATTTTTAATTTAAGATGGCAATCTATTTAATAGAACTTGGGAATGTGGTTTTAAGAGTAACATTTATAAAGCTTTTTGCAACTTTTAAAAAAATAAAATATGGCCTAGTTGGCGTGGCTCTGTGGTTGAGTGTCAACCTATGAACCAGGAGGTCACAGTTCTATTCCCTGTCAGGGCACATGCCCGGCTTGCGGGCTCAATCCCCAGTGTGGGGTGTGCAGGAGGCAGCCAGTCATTGATTTTCTGTATCATTGATGTTTCTATCTCCCTCTCCCTTCCTCTCTGAAATCAATAAAAATATATTTAAAAAATAAATAAAATATGGGATGATTAGCAAAAATGGGTTAAGCATTTTGTCAAAATAAGTAAAAAAGTACTAATTTTAAAGAAAACGATGCAATTTAGAGAAACATGACTAGTGGTATAATAGTCATATAATAGAAGTATAGAAAAGGTATAAGTCTGATTTTGGAGAATTTCTTTTCTTTTCTTTTCTTTTTAAGTATTTAAGCAATGGCAACCCTGACTTCAAAAACATTTAGTTCATTCTTAAATGGAGTTTCTCTCATAACAAATCTCAGGGTAGAGGACTAGTACTTTTGTTCAGTTCCCACAAAGAGAGAATCCAGTGCTGAGGAAAAGCAAACATTAAGATTTCTGTCACCCAGCAAATGGTCACCTTACCCTGGGAGTGGCATCATGCTGCCGGGACGCTTGCCAGAGAGGAGCAGAAAGTGTTCACTGTCAAGGAATTTTTATAGCAGTAATGACATTCTTTATCTTTCTTAACCTTTACTCAGGCATATATCCTCTTATCGTAGTACATGAATAAGTAATTTGAATTTGCATATTCAATAGGGGAAGAGCAAATGGAAAACAGAGGCACACTAATGCAGTTAAAACTGTGACAGCAACGTGTTCACCTACTACCAAGAAACTAGGAATGTCTTTCCTTCTTTATTTGAGGATTTCTTTTGAAATTATATGTCATTAGGTAGAAATTACCCCCTGCTTTTCTGTGAAGATGAAGCAATAGAGATACCCTTGTTCCGTAGGTTTCATACTTTTGGGAGAAGCAGGTAGCTCTTTTCCTCTGTGAAAAATGACAAAATCTATTTCAGTCGTCTACTGCTTAGAGGTGTGGTGTGGCCTTTCTTTTGGCCTCATTAAGTAATTCTTGATAAAGTGGGTTGATTCAGATACCTCTCTAGAAGGAATCTTAGTTTGGCAGGAACTTGGATTTTGTAAGGCATTTCCTCTTAAATAAAGCTTTTTTGGTCAACATGCTCTAAGCTAAAAGTATCAAGCCCTTACACATAGGATCCAGAGATACAGGATTTTTTTTTTTAGTTTAAGACTTTTATTTTATAGTTAAGGAAATTTGCCCAGGTAATGACAAAGTGAGCACGCACAGCTTAACCCCTAGAGTGCCTGGGAGCGCGATCACGCTCCTCTTGTCCTTCGCCAAAAGTGCCGGGAGCGCTATCAAAGCTTCAAAATGGCATCCAGTCCTAAGTCTGCTTTTATTAGTGATGACGATATTGCTAAATATGTCAATGTAGTAAAGGTTTCCTTAAGTTTTTGAATATGTAACTTCATTTACTTGCGATTCATAATTTTTTTCCTAAACTGCTGTAAAATCAGCAAAAATGCCTTGGCAATTTTAGCATAGTTCCTAGGATATTGGTTGGCACTCAAAGGGCTAATAACTGGCAGAGCCAGAATGAAGCCCAGGCTTTCCTGCGTTGAGTAGAGGGGACTCTTTGACCTTGTTAGGTCTTTGTTCTCCCTGGTGAACTATGAAAATGGGGGAGATGTAGTGTTGTGTTTGTACCGTGTTGGTTGATCCTCTATGTTAGAGTAACAGTTTATGGGTGAGTCACCATCGTTCGTTTTCTTTACCTCTTCACTCTCCCCACCCTCCCCCTTTTTCTTCAGACCTCACCTATTTTGGTGCAGGTCACTTGTCTCGATGTCCTAGGGGGACTGGCTGCCAGTCTTCCGCCTGGAAGATGCCAAGTTGCTCCATAAATCTGCCACCGTGTGGCACTCAGTCTCCCCTTCCTAGAGACAGAGAGTCTCCTGGGTGTAACAGCCCTTGTGGCAGCCAGTAGCTGCAGGAAGATGAGGCAGCACAGAGATTAGGTTTGCAGGGAGAGCATGGATATATTTACTCTCTCAAGTCATTGCATCAGTGGGTAGAAGTCCACTGCAAAGAGAACATTAGCATTTGAATGTCATTTTTTATGGATTCTGTGTGGGTCAGACCAATGCCTGGCGTGCTGATTATATAAAACATTCAAGTGTACAGTGATACCAAGTCCTGCTCTAGCCTCATCAGTTAAGTCTACAATTATTCAGCCATTAATAATAATGATTATTGTCCTGGCTGGTGTGGCTCAGTTAATGGGAGCGTCATCCCGTATTCTGAAAGGTTGTGGGTTTGATTTCTAGTCAGGGCACATAACTAAGTTTCGGGTTTGATCCTCCATTGGGCTGTGAACAGGAGGCAACCAACTGATGTTCTCTTACATCAGTGTTTCTCTCCTTGTTCCCCTCTCTCTAAGCATATCCTTAGGTGAGGATTAAAAAAAATGGTTTACAAAGACTGGAAACATGGAGAGAGAGAGAGAGAGAGAGAGAGAGAGAGAGAGAGAGAGAGAGAGAGGGAGAGAGGGAGAGAGAGAGAGAGAAACCACAACAGAAAATTGAACTTGAAGGACATGGTGTAAAGCCAAATCATTTGGGACTCAGGTCTGAGAGGCAGTTAACGTGTCACCCAGTAAAGAATTGTGTCACCTCTAAGGCACCCGCTTTTGCTAGAAGAGGTTTTCAAACAGGAATCTATCATAGCATCTCTGAATTAGAAATGATGACTGCAAAGGTTAGTAAGGTTGATGCTTTCTTCAGCTTTGTCTGTGCCGCTATTTTTTCTCCCAATATCCTATATCTCAATTATTTCCAGCACCGCTAGAGGGGGCCCTTGACACATGCCAGCCCTTCCTCCATTTTTTTCAGTCTAGTTTTCAAAGCAGTTTCCTCTCTAATTCCTCCTTTATTAGAGTTCCAGCAGCATTCGATGTGTGATATTCCTGAGGTTTCTCTGTTGCAGGAGTTTATGAGCTACGTGTTAACTGCTTGCAGCTCAGTCATAAACTGGCTGCTTTCAGCCAAGGCACCTAGTACTTGCAACAGGTTGAACTGTGATGTAGAAAGCGGTGCAGCAGCTGTTGAATGGAATCTTGTTAATAAAATGGCAGCCCTTTCCTGCAAAGGCACTGCTAGTTTCTCTTCAGAGCAGCAGCTTTCTCTGCCTGTGCCTGATTTAAACAGGTTATTACTTACCTAATAAGTACCAAACAGGCCTTTTATCATTTCACTTCAGGACAACAAGTTGGCAGTGGGTGGTGTTAACCCCAGTCTGCAGAATAGAGCTTCCATGAGGGTGAAGTAACTTGCCTAAAGCTTTCTATTAGAAAGCGGTGGAGCCCTTGCCAGTTTGCTCAGTGGTTACAGCCTCAGCCCATGGACTGAAGGATTGCAGGTTCAGTTCTGGTTAGGGGCACATACGGCGTTTCTCTCATATCCATGTGTCTCTTCCCCCTCCCACTCTCTCTAAAAAAAAAAAAAAAGTCAATGGAAAAATATCCGTCGCCAGTGGGCCATCCCCTGGGCCCCCCAGGCTGCCTCTTGCCTTAGTGACTCCTCCCACAGACTCTTGGTGCCTTGGCCCTGGTTGTCTTTGACTTGGTTCTCCCCACAGAGAAGGGGGAGTGGGTGCTAGAGAGAACCTGCACTCTGTGGGAGCCCCTAGGGATGAATCTGGAATAATTTAGCCAGAACTTTATCTAGAAATGGATGTAGGACCCCATACTATCTCGTTAGCAAACCAGAGGGGTTCTAATCTACACCTACGTTACCCAGGCCTTGCCTCATCATCGAATTCACCTGGAGTGGTTGTTGAAGATGCAATTTCTCCAGCCTTTCCCCCTGAAGATTGGAAATCAGGGCAGGGCAGGGCAGGGCCCAGGTGGGCCACGTGTAATACCTATCAACCAGGAAAATCTACTGGCCTCACAAGCCGTCAGGCCTGCTGAACGCTTTGACCTTCGGAAGAAGATGACTCTGCGGCATCTGTACAAAAGAAAGCACCAGACTTGAGGATTTTGCTTTTATTCGAAGAGAAAGTAAAACTTGCATCTGAACTAAGGTAAACAGTGGGCAGCAGCTGGGCGCGGGGCTCAGGGGCCTGGGGGGCGTGACTGGCAGAACTTAGACAGAAAGGGCTTGGAGCTGGAGGGCTGGGTTCCCAGAAATGACCTACCAGAGTGCCTCCATTCAGGCCAGCCACGGGAGTGCGCCACTGCCCCCGTTTTTGTATTTGTTTTCTTTTGTGGGGGCTTTCAGCGAATTCCTATCTTGAGGGGAGAGTCGTTTTAAACCTCCCAGCTTGACCCACAGGCCTCCTTAATAGAAGGAACCTGGAGGCTCCTGCTGAGGGCCCTGCCTGCCCGCAGTCCTGACAGTGGGGTTCAGGGGGTGATCGTAGCCCTCATGTTACAGTGTGTGCAGCTCGGGGGCCTGGCGGCTGCTCCCTGTACCCCTGTACATCAGTGGTTTCTACAGGGTTTTTGTTGGAAGCCAAGAGTCTAAATGGGTGTGACCAACTCAGTGGCCGTCTCCTCCAGCCTAGCCAGTGAGTCCGGCCACCAGGAAAACACAGACCTGAGGCAACCCTGACTCTGATTCTGGACAAGACCCTGTTCTGGCAGGAAGCCTGGGCCTGCCTCACCTGTCACAGCCTCACACCTCAGCTTCCCTTCCAGAGGCTTCCTGCCTCCTGCTGCCCTCATTCCTGGACCCAAGGAGCAGGTGCTTGCAGCTCGCCGTCTTCCATACTTGCTCCACCTCCCCCAAACCTCTCATATCTCTAAGCCTCAGTCTTAACACCTGAAACCTTCCCTTAATCCCTTAAGGATTTCCTGTGAAATCTCTCATTCCTGAGACCGTTTTGATGGAGACCACGCTTTCTCATCTGCTTCCTCTCAGGTCTAGGAGAGGGACCACTGAGCTCCTGGCTCTCTGTTGCCACTTGGTTTCACCACTGTTGTTCGGCAATCAGTCCTCTGTGGTTCTGTCCACCTGCCAACCCCCCACAGCATTACCATCAGCATCCTAAGATCACCATCTTCTCAGGACACAGGTGCACATCCCCACCTTAAGCTCAGCCTCCCTCTGCATCCTGTCATCATCAGCAGTGGCTTCAGTGTTCTTCCTGCCGATTCTCACCCTCAGGGGTCCTTCCACCCAGCTCTGGCCTCCTTCCGGGACGTGAGATCAGGTTGAAGCATACTTTCTGAAAAGTTGAAAATACGATTCTCATCCACAATATAGTGAGCATGTCCCAGAGATTGTTTATCTCATTAACGAGGGAGCTAGCAGGATGACAAACATGCTATAGGTCCATAAAACCATAACCTTTGGGTTATCTTTCTAGCCTCTAAGAATCATGTCCAACTTCCCAATCCTCCATTTCTTTGAAGTTAACATCTAATTTTCCAGAATCTGGGCCCTAATCCGTAAAAAAGAGTGCATCAAACAAAGTGACCTTTCTTTAGGGCAGTGGTTCTCAACCTTCCTAATGCCGTGACCCTTTAATACAGTTCCTCATGTTGTGGTGACCCCCAACCATAAAATTATTCTCGTTGCTACTTCATAACTGTAATTTTGCTACTGTTATGAATCATAATGTCAATATCTGATATGCAGGATGTATTTTCATTGTTACAAATTGAACATAATTAAAGCATAGTGATTAATTACAAAAACAATATGTAATTATATATGTGTTTTCCGATGGTCTTAGGCGACCCCTGTGAAAGGGTCGTTCGACCCCCAAAGGGGTCGCGACCCACAGGTTGAGAACCGCTGCTTTAGGGTCTCAGGTGACCCATAGGCATCGGTTGGAAAGTGCTCTATTGTAGCTTTGAAAGAGCATCCAGTAGGCTTGTTGCCTTATTTCCAAGTATTGGATTCATTTTCTAAACACCCAAAGCTTGTCTGACCACCCACTCCAACCCTCAGAATCATGGGGGAAAGTAGCATTCAGGGATAGATGGGGAAGGCCTAATAAAGAGCAACTGAAGGCAAGCCCAGCTGGGTAGGGGTGGGGTTAGAGGGAAGGAAGGGAGGTATAGAGGACAGTGGGGGTCAGGGACCTGCACCATAGAGGATGAATGGATAGATTGAGGGGTGGGCAATTCTGGGTTTATTCAACAAGCATTTGGTGAGGACCTGGGATATAAAAACCCATTAAGTAGCCCTAACCAGTTTGGCTCAGTGGATAGAGCGTTGGCCTGCGGACTCAAGGGTCCTGGGTTCGATTCCGGTCAAGGGCATGTACCTTGGTTGCGGGCACATACCCAGTAGGGAGTGTGCAGGAGGCAGCTGATCGATGTTTCTCTCTCATCGATGTTTCTAACTCTCTATCCCTCTCCCTTCCTCTCTGTAAAAAATCAATAAAATATATTTTTTAAAAAATTTTAAAAAAACAACAACCCATAAGTCAGGTGCTGTGATGAACCTGTTTTACAGATGAGGAAACAAAGTTAGATTAGGAGCAGATCCAGAGTCACCAAGTGAATAAACGGTGAAGCCCAGAGTTAATCCAGGCCTGGGTATCTTGAGCCAATAGTGTGTTGGGAAGCCACTGGGTAGGAGGTAGAGGTGACTTCCACTGGTGTGTGTGCATGTTTGTATGCATATGCATGTGTGCTTGTGCACATGAACGTGCTCTGGATGGAGGAGGAGGTGACGTTCTCTGGTGTGTATTTGTGTGTGTGTGTGTGTGTACGTTGTGTGTGTGTGTGTACGTATGTGTGTACATGTGTGCGTGTGCACGTGAACGTGCTCTGGGTGGAGGAGGAGATGACTTCCTCCAGCAGCAGGTGCAGAGCCCAGGCCTGGGGTATTCCATGTCTAAACAAAGCCAACTGCAGGATTCCATACATCCCCACCGCAGGGCCCTCATTCCTGTCCCTCTTCAGCACCAGCCGCCTGAGACCCCAGGGAATGAGCTCAGAGGGTGGGGGCCACAGGGATGGTGGCAGCTGGCAGTGCCTTTGATAGATTCGTCCTCCAGCTTCAGCATTGTTCCCAGGCAGGATGGGTCTCTGCCTTCCTGTGCCCTGGAAGGAGGAGGAGGAGGAGGCTGTCGGGGGCTCTGGGGTCTGTAATTGGATCAGAGGCTGTGATGGTGACAGCTGTGGCAGGGGCCTGAGTAGGGGGCTCAGGCAGGTGGGGAAAGGCTGGGCCTGGGGTTTGTGCTCATCCATCATCCTAGAGGCAGCTCTCCTGGGGCACTGGACCCTCACCCCAGCATCTACCCCAGAGACCCTAGTGATACCAACATAGCCTGTCCTGTGTGGTGTCTCATATGTGGGGAGGGCCCCAGGGAAGCCCCACCCATTGAGGGAGGTGGTACATGGAGAGAAAAGCAGGGGTTTGGAATCCCAGCTCTGACTTTTGCTAGCTGTGTGGTCTTGGGCAAGTTTGTTAACCTCTATTTCCATTTCTTCTTCTGTTAAATGGAGATACCACATGAAACTATCTTTTTTATTATTAAATATATTTTTAATTGATTTCAGAGAGGAAGGGAGAGGGAGGGAGAGATAGGAACATCAATGATGAGAGAGAATCATTGATCAGCTGCCTCCTACACGCCCACCCCTGGGGATCGAGCCCACAAACCCAGGCATGTGCCCTTGACTAGAATCGAACCTGGGACCCTTCAGTCCACAGGTGATGCTCTATCCACTGAGCCAAACCAGCTAGGGTGAAAGTATCTTAAAAGGTGGTTCTAGAATTAAATGAGAACAGAGTGGTTTGCATACAATGGTTGCTCAATAAGAATTAGGTTTAATATTTTGTGCCAGTTGGCATCCAAGTCACATTTGTAATATTTGGGGTCAGGAATAGATTTAAGAGAAGCTTGAGCCCGGCTGGTGTGGCTCAGTGGTTGAGCATCAGTTGACCTATGAACCAGGAGATTATGGTTTGATTCTGTTCAGGGCACATGCCCAGGTTACAGGCTCATCCCCCAGTAGGGGGCATGCAGGAGGCAGCCGATCAATGATTCTCAACATTGATGTTTCTTTCTCTCCCTTCTCTGAAATGAATAAAAATATATTTAAAATACGAACAAACAAAAACATTAAAAAAAAAAGAGAAGCTTGAAAGAAAGCCATGCATACAAAGTGTATAAAATTCAGGGGTGTGTGTACTTGAGTTAGAAAGGACTCAGCAGCCAGCTGCTCTGTTCTCTGGTATGTTCAAGATGAACAGTTCTTGCCGTTATCTATGACTGTGTAACAGCACCGATGCTCAGTAGATTAAGGCAACTACCAGTGTATTATAGCTCATGATTTTGTGGGGCAAGAATTTGTGCAGGGCTCAGTGAGGTGATTCTTTGCTCCACGCGGCATCCATGGTGGTCACCTAAGTGGGGTTCCAGCAGAGAGGCTGACCTGGAGCGTCCAAGGCTTCCCTCCCATAGCTGGTATGATGTTAGGGGAAACTAGCTGTGAGAGTCCCAGACATCAGTTCCACATCATTCAATTTGTCAAGCAAGTCACAAAGCCCAGCTCAGTTCCAAAGTGAGGGAATGAGGCCCCTCCTCTCAGTGGGAGGAAGAGCCCAGATTTTACAGTCATATTTCATCTAGGACAGTCACCCTCAAGTAGGATCTTACAAAGTACTTCTTTTAAAAACAAAAAAATCTATCCATTGATTTTAGAGAGAGAGGAATGGGGGGCGGGGGAGGGGAAGAGAAAGAGAGCGATCGTACGTTCCCCAAGTGGGGATCAAACCCACAACCTTGGCACTTTGGGACAGTGCTCCAACCATCTGAGCTACCCAGCCAGGGCCAAAGTATTTCTTTGTTTAGAACGTTTTCAGTGGCATCTTGGGGGAGTAGAGAGAGATGTGATTTTGAGTCCAGCTCAGCATCACTTTGAGCCTCTGTTAAGGCGTCACTCGAGGCCTTAGTTCTGATACTGGGGACACAGAGGTAGGCAAGAGAGTGTTCCTGGGTTCCTGACCTCAGCCTGGACCTGCTTCAATCTGGGTGACTTCAAGAAAGTCCCATCCCTTGTCAGCGCCCCACTTTCCTGGTCAGTGGAATGAGCGGGAGGATAGACTTGCTGCCCAGGGAATCTTGCCCCAGGATCACCACCCGCCCCCCAATCCCGTGGAGCTAACTGGAACCTCTGGGGAAACTGAGAGGACTGCCTGGCTTCTTGCTGACTTTCTAGAGGTGTCTGTGTGCCTCTCACCTTTAGCAAAGTCGCAGGAAACAGCTTTCCAAAGCCCAGCAGGGAGGAGGTGGTTGGTTGGTTTAGAAATAGTTTCACAGCAGGAGTCCTTTAAATTGCCAGGCCTCCCAAAGCTCAACAGGAAAGGGTGTACAGAAATGGGAATTCCAGCCCCTTCACAGAAAAGCTGAGGCCTAAAGTGCACCCACCTGCTCTACCCACCTGTTCTGTGAGATCCAGTGTGTGGGGGATTTGGGATTTGCACCTCTCACTCGGACAGGCTGTGCATCTCTCTACTCACTGGTTCTGGACTCATCAGTCTTACCTAGAGAGGTCCTCAGAGCAGGCAAACAGTCCAGAGGGGGGTCTCCAAAGAGCCCAGCAGACCTCTGGGGCCTGGCCCGTGCTCGGAACCCTTCAGGACCACCCTGGAGCCTCTGATGCTCTGTGGCCTCCCAGGACCTGGGCATCCATGGGCCAGGCCATCCAGGGAGAGAGTAAGGCAGCAGGGCTCTGGCCTCCAGCGGGGAAGGTGGGGGAGGGTGGGCAAGGAGTGGTCTGGCCTGGGGCCAGGGCTGTGGGATTTATAATCATCCTGGGGGCTGTAAATGCTTGGAGTAACTTTTTTATTTTGTGGCCATGAGTAATTGAGCCAAATGTGTGCTGTATTCACAGCCAGCCCTGCCTCCTCCCACTCACAAACACATACACACACATGTTCACACCTGTTACACGCACACCTGTGCACAACATCACGTGGAAAGGTAGGAGGAATACCTTGTGTGGAGGATCTGTGCTTTGAGCTAGGCATGTACCAATGCAGAGGGCTTTTCCTTCGCTATCTCACTTAATTCTTTTTTCCCCCGAATATTTTTATTGGTTTTAGAGATGAAGGGAGAGGGAGAGAGAGATAGAAACATCAATGATGAGAGATAATCATGGATCGGCTGCCTCCTGCACACCCCTCACTGGGGATCAAGCCTGCAACCTGGGCATGTACCCTGACCAGGAATCAAAGCGTGACCTCCTGGTTCATAGGTCGATGCTCAACCACTGAGCCATACAGGTTGGGCCAATGGATTATTTAGAAGTATGTTGTTTAATTTCCAAATAAAATATTATGTATATTTTAAATATTTTCATACCACATGAATATGTTACCTGTTTTAATATTACATTGTAAATAAATTCAAAGTAAAAGTAATGACTCTTGGTTTAGGAGTGAGAACCTACCCACAGACTGAACTTCCCATCTTCCCCGGGCTCGCTCTCCTGTGATTTCAGAGAGGAAGGGAGAGGGTAAGAGAGATAGAAACATCAATGATGAGAGAGAATCATTGATTGGCTGCCTCCTGCATGTCCCACACTGGGGATAGAGCCCGAAACCCAGGCATGTGCCCTGACCGGGAATCGAGCCATGAACTCCTGGTTCATAGGTTGACAATCAACCACTGAGCCACGATGGCCAGGCCGAGATTAATTTTTAAAGTATTTGATCTGTTGTTCTTATGTACTTGGAGCGGAAGTAGTGCCTTAAAGCATGAACTAACTGAGAATATTTCAAGCCCAGCACTCTGTCTGTGCTAGAAAGAACAGCCTCTCCACAGGCCAGAGGCCTCGCCTGGAATCCTCACTCTGCTGTGTGACCTTGTCCAGGTTTCTGAACTTCTTTGAGACCCAGTTCTCTCGTCCAAAAAAATTGGGCATAATGACACCTACCTTGCAGAGTTTTCATGAGGATTAAGTGAAAGTGCCTGGCGGGGCTTCCCAAATGTTGTTGACTTTGTAATTGAAACTATAATTGAGTCCCCCACACAGCATGAATGAAACGGAGAAAGTTGATATTCCGCCAACAGGTGCAAAGGAGGCTGCTGGGCTTTTAAAAGAAAAGGACTCAAATACATGTGCCTGTTTACATTAATGTGAGTGGTCCCTTAATCCAATTTCTGCCCGTGTGTTCTCAGAGGGAGCGAGCAGAACACACAGAGGCTGGAATGGGTGGTATTTCTGGAGTCGGAAAGTGACAAATCCAGTAGCAGGACTAACCTTCCTGGTGCCATCAGCTGCTGGGGCTCTCTAACGTGCAACAACTGACTATTGACTAGGCAAGACCTTTGTCTTTCTCAGCCTGGAACGGGGGCTGAGAGGGTAGGAGACAAAGTCAAAGGCTCCTGACACTCAGATCCAAACAGCCAGTAGTAATAACAGAGGGGTGTGTGTGGGGGGGTGGAGGGTGGGGGCAGGGGGGCATTGGAGGCTCAGGTACTGGAGGTGGGAAGCTGAAGCCTCAGACTTGTCTCCACTTCCCAGTCTTTCCAGGGGTCCCTCTCCTTGGATTTGCTCACCAGCTCCCCGCCCCCCCTCCTCCCCCAGCTCTGCTGCTCCACCTCCTGAAGTCATACCAGACCCACATGGATTTTCACTTGAGTTACAGACCCTCCCTCTTTGTCCAGGGTCTTCCTCATGGCCGTACACCCTTCACAAGGACGCCAGATTGGAAATGAAGGCAAGAGAGAAAGAACTGAGAAAGGTAGGTGACTACACTCAAGACACTGTCACATTTGGAAATTCATTTAATTCACTGAAACCCTATAAAGCAACAGGACATAGTCCTTTTTTTCAACTGTATCAATGAGGCCCAGAGAGCCGGTAATAAAACCAGGTCAGTTAATCACACAATTTTTGAAATTATAGATACAGGAACATTATTTAGCTATATTAAAGAAATGGTTAAAATCTATTGTTTTATTAGTCACAATCACCCTAAAGGAATTATTTTCATTCTGTTTTTTCTTTCATTTACTATTACTGTAAATAATAATAACAACAAAATGACTACTATTTACCAAACACTTGTTTGTAGTAGACACTACGTTAATATTTTTGCACTGTGTGCCCACCACCCAAAGTCAAACCATCTTCCATATAGTAGGCCCCCTCCACCCCTGCCCTCCCATCCCTCTGGTAACCACCATACTGTTGTCTGAGTCCATGAGTTTCAGTTTTATTTCCCATATATGAATGAAATCTTTTGGTTCTTAGCTTATTCTGACTTATTTCACTTAGCATAATATTCTCAAGGTCCATCCATGTTGTCACAAATGGCAGTATTTCGTCTTTTCTTACCGCCGAGTAGTATTCCATTGTGTATGTGTACCACATCATCTTTATCCAGTCCTTTATCAGAGGGCACTTTTGGTTGTCTCCATGTCTTGGCCACTGTGAATAATGCTGCGATAAATAATGCTTTAGTTCCATAGGTCCATCCACATACCTCTACCCTAGACTTCTTTGCACATGATATTGCAATCTTTCTCTTCCCAGGACCCTGTCCAAACAGCTACATCACTGTGCCCATGAGTCCATGCATATTCTTATCTTGGGCTTCTGTTTCCATACAAAGTGATGACCAAGTGTAGCCCTTGAAGCGCTCCCACCAGGAGGATTTCCTGTCACCACTCTTAGTGCTACACCAACGTGAATGAGCATGTGGCAGCAGTGCATTCTGGCTCCATGTACCAAATGACCCATCTATGAGGTCTTTTCCATCTCCATCAGCTGGTCATAAAGGACCTGCCCTTGTGACCAGGGGCTCTCAGCCATCTGCTAGTGCAGCTTACTTGTGTACTCTGGCCTTGCTCATGCCTAAACCCAATATACAACTTCAATCTTGCAATGGATTGCTGATAGACCTTCCTGAGCTTATGACTTAGTGGGTCTAAGATAACCTAGTTCATGATGAGCAGCTGTGGTAGGGACCATTTCTAAAGTGGCCCCAAAATGTTCTATCCTAATTCCCAGAACCTATGATTATAATGAGATGGCCTCCCTTCCCCATTCTGTGATTCTGACCAGCACTTGTTGATTTTGATAACAACCATGCTAACAGGTATGAGGTGATATCTCTCTGTGGTTTTAATGTGCATTTCTCTGATGATTAGTGACTTTGAGCATTTTTTTTTCATACATCTCTTGGCCATTTGTATGTCCCCTCAGAAAAGATTCCATACATTTTCTTTGGGTAATGGTAATCCCTAATTATACATGCTTATATAATAGTACTCTATAATTATATGGTAGCTTCTATTTTAGAGTCTCAAAACTCTTTAGAAGTCATAATTAACGAATGAGCAGATGTAGTGCCACTGTTACTAGATGATTTTACATATAGACCTAAGCTTGCTTTCTGAAGATTCCTCTCTAACACATCAAGCTTCTGATTCAAGACCTCTGGTAGACTGCTTTGACATAGCAATCCTTATTAAGTAAATAATGTGCCAACAAGTTAAAAATAAATCAACAAAAAAGCCCTATAATTAAAGATTCATGAGATGCTTTCATTGATAGCCATGAAATGAAAAAAATCATAGTTATGGGTGAAAAATGCTAAGAGAGAATGACAAGAATATATATATATATATATATATGCACAATTTTACATAGACAAATAATATAAAATATGCAAATAGATTTATATTGATACAAATAATAGCCAGTTAAAGGAGATAATGAAAGAGAAACCCCTGTTTATTATAGAAACAGAAAAGCATAAAACATTTAGAGATAAACTAACAAATATGTGAACTATATAGAAATTCTAACAATATCTGTTAGGGCGTTACCTAATATTGTGGCACTGGGCATCTAGAAAAGGAGTCACATAGTCATAAGAAAACATAGTATGTAAGAGGCCAGCTTGGCTCTGAACTTAGTCACCCAGCAAGGCATTTGAAGTCTCTAGGGCACCAGAAGGGTGGTGTCGACTCCCAGGAGAGGTGCTATGGGTACCTCATCTGCCTCCAGGTCTCCTGTCCCTCTGGGCTGTGAGACTGGCAGCTGGTTTTAGTGTGATGACTTGTGAGGCTCTGTCCTCTCCTCTAGGATCACATTTTCTGTAATAAAATTATTGCTTTGATCTGCTGGAGTGCCCAATGTTTTATTTGCTACCACTAATAATCATCAAAATCTCTCTGAGAGACACTCTAAAATGCTCCCAAAGGTATGAAAGGAGACTTGGGCAAAGCAAAAGATACCCCATGTTCTTTGATGGACAACTCAAGATCATAAAGATCTAATTCTCCTCAAGTTAATATATAATTGTAACATGATCCCAATGAAAATACCACATTTTTTTTTCTAGAGGAGTTGAGTCTAGAACTCATAGAAAATAAGCATGCAAGAATAGTTATTAAAAATATCTCAAAGGAAGAGCTGTGAGAAGAGAGTAGGCTTGTTAAATCTATTATAATAAAAGCATAATATGCTAATTAGACCAGACAGCCGAATGACCTTCCGGACGTCCTTCTGGACGATCTTCCGGATGAATACAAGGGCCGAGGCAAGCCACTGTGGCTGCAAGGGCCAAGCCCCTTGCACGAATTTCATGTATCAGGCCTCTAGTAATAAATAACATTATAAAGGATCTATAATTAAAACTGAATTTAAATGAATAGAGACTATGAGAATAAAATAGAAAGCCCAGAAATAGACCTGAGTGGATATGGAAATTTAGCATATGATAAAGATAATATCTGAAATCACTGAGGAAAAGCTGGTTCTTTTAATAAGTGGTGTTGGGGCAACTGGATGGCCATTTGGAGAAAGATAAATTTGGACCCATGCCTCACACTGTACACCAGAATAAACTCCAAATGGATCAGAGGTCTATGTGTAAAAATAAAATCATACGGATACTAGAAAAAAAACAGATAATTTAAAAAATAATCTCAGTGTGGAGGAACTTTTCTGACTCAAAGTCTATATGCAACAAAAGAAAAGATTAATGAATTGCTCTATTAGCATGGCAAAAAATATAGCAAACATCATTAAAATAAAAATAATGTACTAGATGGAAATATTTGCCACCTGTATCAGAGAAAAAGCTCTAACTTCCCTAGTATATAAAGAAGGCTAGCACATGAAGAAAGAATATAGTTTTATCCTCTGTGCCTTAGACCGTGTGAGATTTCTTTTTTCTTTCTTTTACTTTTTAGGAAACTTTTTATTAAAGTACTAGAGGCCTGGTGCATGAATTCGTGTACGGGTAGTGTCCGGCCGGCCCACCCCGATCAGGGCCCATTGGGCCAGGCCAGCCGGGGGGAGGGGCCGAGGGCAGTTGGTGGGCCAGCCCCGCCTCCTGATCGAATTCCTGGTGAACTCCCAGTGGAACTCCCTGTCAAGGGGAAAATTTGCATATTAGCCTTTTATTATATAGGATAAAATATAAGCAGGAAGAGACACAAATCTTATATGTATAGCTTGTTACATTTCTACAAAGTGAATAAATTCATGCAACCAGCACCCAGCTCAAGAAACAGAACAATCCAACAGCTCAGAAGCCTCCCTAGGGCTAAGATTTAAGACTCAGCTTGAGGATCTATTTTTGATAGAACTTGTATGCATATAAGCATAACCAATGGACATAGACAGTAGGAGGGGTGAGGGCCTGGGCTGGGGAGTGGGGGCAGGCTGGGAGAGGTCATTGGGGGAACAAGGGGATATATGTAATATTTTCAACAACAAAGAATTAACAACAACAACAACAACAAAAACCCCAGCTTGAGGATCACCTCATAGATGCTTGTTTTCTGTTTATTTATTTAATTATTTTCAACAAACATTTCTGAATACCTCCTCAGTGTCAGACACCCAAAGGCATATTGCATTCCACATTATTGTGTTTTTCATGCACCTGCCACACCAGAGGCTGTTTGTGTGCTAACATCCTTTTGGTTAAGAATAAACATTGTCAGGGTTTTACTGTCCTGCATCCACTCATTCTTGGCACCCTTAGATTTTCCACGAGGGGAATCACAGACTGTCCAATTTTCAATGTGCATGCTTCAGGTGGAGTTAATGCCACATCTGGCACCAGGGGTGAGGATCTGACTCTGGCTCAGCCAATGAGATTATCACATTTTACGGCCATAGATTGGTTCATGAATAGGTACATGGCCCAGTCAGAGCCAGAGGAATGGAATAAGGCTTTTGTTAGCACCATTGGGAGAGGCATGCTCACTTTTCTATTAGACTTGAGCCTGGGAGGATGTAAATGAGGAAATGCTAAGCGCCACTTTTACCACTTCTGAAGGGTCACCCCAGCTTCAGAATTTCCGTGGGGCTGGCTGAGGTCTCCATTGAGCCTTTATCATAGCCCAACTTCTCTTTCTGCTCAGTTCTGCTTCCTTCCCTTCTCCTCCCCACGTGTTGATCCTGGGAGCAGCTTCTAATAAACACTATCTCTGTTTCAGAGTCTGCTTCACAGGGAACCTAACTGGCAGACATGGTGCTAAGCACTTACATTAATTATTCATTCCACAGCTGAATTCTGCAGACCTACTATGTGCCATACTTGTAGCATTGCAACTCTCACAACCTAGGAACATCATTTAACAGGTGAGGAAACAGAGGCACACAGCATTTAGGTTACTATTCAGTGTCACACAGCTGTTAAGCAAAAGAGTCAGGATTCACACTCAGGTCTGTCTGATTCTTATGATACTATAAACCAACCAATGGCAGAACTAAAAACCACGCCAGATTTCCGAATCTTCATAGTGGGCATTCATGTGCTGGGTCAAATAAATAAATATACGCTCTACTATAGCCAGATCTCAGAGTTTGATGATGAAAGGGCTACTAAGAAAGGCATGTCTAGCCTCTGCAGCCCAGGTGTTCCTGATACAGTCAGGAGAACAGGCATGACACATGAAAAATTAAATCACAAGACAATAAAAAGAGATCACACTGTCAAATTTAAAAAACACATTGTGAGCCCTGGCTGGGTGGCTCAGTTGGTCAGAGCATTGTCCTGATACGCCATGATTGTGGCTTCAATCCCTGGTCACGGCACATACAACAGTGAACCAATGAATGCATAAATAAGTGGAACAACAGATCGATGTTTCTCACTCTCTCTCTCTCTCTGAAATAAATTTAAAAACAAATGTGATTTACCGCCGAGGACATGATTAGCCACCAGGTGGGTTGCACTGACCAGCAGTGAGCTCCTGGGATGGAAGTGGGCTCAGGCAGGCAGGGCCTGGAGAAAGAGGGACACTCACCAGGGGGCGATATGAGGAGACACAGAGGGGTGAAAGCAGGATGTGTTTTTCCAGGGAAAGAGTTGACCAGCCTGAGCAGAGGTTTTAGTGTGAAAGGAGGTGCTCCTGGAGGCTGGACCAGGGGGAGGCTGAACAGGTTTATGGGTGTCAGAGTCCTTCCCCCTTAGACCCTCCTTTCACTCTGGGGCTTTTATATGCAGAAGGTGACCGACACTCTGACCCAGAGCACCCCTCCCTTGTTCAAGAGGAGACTGTGTATTTTGATCACTGATTCTCCAGTGGGAAGTCCAGAAGTTGTAATATTAAACATAATATTAAAAATAGCTAATGACAGCTTGCTGAGCCCCGACCATATGCCAGGGGACACTGGCCTGAGTGGCTTACAAAAACAAAACAAAAGAAACCCGCCCCCCCCTCCCCCAGCTTTATTGAGGTATAACTGACATAAAAGTGTAATATATTTAAAGTGTACACGGTGGCGATTTGATGTCACATACATTGTGAAAAGACCCCTCCCAGCTCATTAACACATTTTTGTGTGTGTGTATGTGTGTGTGATGAAGGGACCAAAAGTTTTGCTTTTGGAATATTGACTTAAGCTGTTTATTAAGAAACAAAATACTCCTAAAGAACCTTTGATTCTCCCTCCTTTCCTGCCCAAGAGATTCAGACGGAAAAACCTGTGTCAGGAAGGCAATCTGAGGATGTTGTCTTAGCCTAATCTGAATTAATATGGCAAGTAGAGGGCTTCAGGTAGGGGCCTGTGAGCTAGACTCCCCCTGTGCCCTATTGTAGAAGGTGGAAGGAAATGTATTCATGTTTTTTACCCCCACAGTGAAAACATTTAAGTTCTACTCTCTTAGCAAATTTCACTTATACAATGCAGTATTCTGAACTAGAATCACCATGTTTTACATTAGATCCCCAGTTCTATGTATCTTACAGCTGAAAGTTTGTACCCTTTTACCAACCCCTTAAGTGCTTTACATCTAATCCTCACAATAACCTTATGATGTGGCCACTACTATTCCCATTTTTCAGATGGGAACACTGAGGCTCAGAGAGGTAAAGTAACGTGCCTACAGCTACGAAGCTGACAGGTCATGGGGCTGGGTTTCTCGTGCAGCTATTCTGACTCCAGTTGTTATGCTGAAAGGGGACTCCTGCATGGGGTGGCCCTCGATGACCAAAGATGCTGCATCAGGGAGTGGAAGCCGTCTACCCGCCCCAGGTCCAGGCCAGCTGCATGGGTGCCCCCTCAGTGAGGTCAGCACATCACAGGCTCTGACTGTGACTGGCGTCACGCTGGCATGTGCACGCCTCCGGTGTTGCCTTCCATAATGGTCACCTGATCCCCAAGCTGGTGGGCAAAGAGCCTGAGATGTTTATTCCCTGACAACCAACTGGCCTGACAGACAGACAGACAGCCCCAGTGATAAAAGAAGACGGAGGAGGTGGCTGGGGGAAGGGCTAGATAAAGGAATCCTCTGCCTCTGAGAAGTGCTATTTCACTTGGCTGGGGCTCGGAGTCACACTATCGGCCTCTGAATGACGGTGACATTCCCCAGGGATTAGGCATGCGGTGTAGACGCTGGGTCTCCACAGGGGTGCCGAGCCCCTTGGAACTTAAATCATGCCATTAGCCACTAGCTAATGTTTCTCCCACATTCATTTCATATCTCCACGACTTCCCATTCTCCCCTCCAGAAAAATTCCGCTGCACCTTGTTGTATAAACCCCCCTGTCTTACCCCGCTGCTTTGCTCTCTCTTAGCAATAGCAAAGGAGATAAAGCCATTCTCTGGATCCTTCAAAGCACAGCTCAAAACTCTTCTTTTCCATGAAGCCACAGCAGGAAACCCTGCCCTCCCCTGCTCTGAGCCCCTGGGATTCTGAACTCAACCCACAGCTGTTGGTTTGTCACCAGGCACACAGGCCACCTGGGCTTGGGGCAGTGATGCTTTGAGGGCAGGCAAAGATGCTGATGTCACTCCTGGTTTGGGATAACCGCTTTTCTCTTCAGGGCTATTGGAAACACCTAGTGATCCAGGATCCAGATTCTCTGGCTCCCAGTCCACTGCTACTCTGACTCTAATGCAATCCCTGTGCGGCTCCCGAGAGGACAGAGGGCCTGGCTGATAAGTCCATGACCCGGGAGATGGAGGCTTCGCCTGTCCCTGCAGCCAATGAGGGACGAGTTGTTAGGCAGAAAAGAACCTCATGGGTCATGTCCTCAGTTTTCCTCAGCTAAAGTTCCCTGACTGTCTCCTTCAAATTCAAATGTGCATCCAGTTCCATGAGTAACCACATTATTTTTAAACAGCATCCTGCAGCCACTCTCTCTCCTGGGTTTTCAGGGAGGCAATCCTTTGTGAAGCCGATACAGGCCCTTATTTTATGATGGTTTTAAAACAGCTACAGGGGTTCCAGGGAGTGCATGTAAAATCCTGTGCTGTAGTCAAACGAACCAGGAGTTAGCAGGGATGCTTCTGGTCTCCAGAGCCCCATGGCATCGAGGAGCACCATGCCCAGTAGTTTGAACCTCCATCCACCATAATTGTAATCAGGACTGGGGTAACATCTGCAACCCTCCACTCAGTCGCTGAACTCCGGCCAGGTGGCTGAACTTCTTGGAGCCCTAGTTTTCTGACCTGTAAAATGGGCATAAAATAATCACCTAAAAGAGGTGGCTGTGAGGGTGAAATAAGGAATGTTATGTACTCAAATAAAATAAAAAGTCATAAAAGGGCCCGGCTGGCATGGTTCAGTGGTTGAGTGTCATCTATGAACCAGAAGGTCACGGTTCGATTCCTGGGTCAGGGCACATACCTGGTTGTGGGTTGAATCCCCAGTGTGGGGCGTGCAGGAGGCAGCTGATCAGTGATTCTCTCTCATCGTTGATATTTCTCTCTCTCCCTCTCCCTTCCTCTCTGAAATAAATAAAAACATATTTTTTAAAAAGGTCATAACACTAAAAGGTTCCTGCTCCATCCTAATTTCCAGAGGTGATTCATGTTAATAATGAATTACTTGTATAATGTTCCAGAAATGTTTTATGCTGTTTGATTTCATTGTACTGCAATACTGTTGACAAACTTGCATTTCTCCTTAAGACTACATCCTGGAAGTCTATCCCTAGTAGTGTGTGTAGACCTACCCCCTTCTTTGTAAGAGCTACATTGCATTCCCTGGGTGTTGGGGCCCTTTTTTATGTAATCAGTTGTTTCTAGTTTTTGCCGCCAATTAACACACAGGATACATTCAGAAGGGTGACTGCTGAGTCAGTTTCATTTGTTGCCATTTTATAGACAGTGCCGACTCACTTCCCAGGAGGTTGCAGCACCCGACAGGTTCGCTCACAATGCATGAGAGTGTCTGTGTCCCACAGTTTCACCAGCTCTGGGTATTATCCAACTTTATAATTTACTGTTTAAAAGAATAACAGTAATAACATACATACGTGCAAAACCAGTGCATAGTAAGTATGTTTAATGGCAGAGATAAGTGCTCACAACTACCCTGCAAGGTGGGCTAGTTTCCCTCTGAACAGGGCAGGGGATTGATTGCAGGGAGTGAGGCCAGGGTCTAAACCTGGGCTCCAGTTCATTATCCCCATGACTTTGGACAGGTTCCAAGCTTCTCTGTCTGCAAAATGGTGATATTAAATGAAATAAGGCATGAGAAAACATCTAAAACCAGTGCCTAGGATCCAGTTAACATTTATTAATATTACCAAACTCAACAGGGTGCCAGAGCCCCTCAGAGTTAGAGGTTTGAGAGTGACCCTAGTAGTGACAGAATCCTGGGTCCAGTTCCCCACTCCTTCCCAGCACCTCCGGCCAGGCTGCTGAATTCCTTTAGAATTTTCTTGTTTGTAAGATATCAATTTCGATCCTTCCTATAAATGTACTCATCTGGATAGAAATGAGCTGCAGACTTGAGTGACAATGAAGATGGCATTTTACAGCCACTGGGAGATGCAGGCGGCAAGCACCCCAGCAAAAGAAGGCAGATGGGATCAGTTCCATGTCTGTCGCTAAGGCAGTGGCTGGACCTGGTTGAGGTCTTGCTTCTGTCCCTTAAAAGCCAGGTGACCCGGGGCAAGTTCTTACAGCTCTCTGAGCCTCAGTTTCCTCAATTCTAGCATATGGATAACAGTAGCCACCTCACGGGGTTATTGTGAGCGTGAAGTGAGTAATCATCTACGCAGGCACTCAGAAGCTGACTTCTATTAAATGTTCAATTACATTCATAGGCTGCAAAGCCTCACTGCCTAACCTTCGTTCACTGGTAGGTCAGAAGGGACGGATACTTCTGCAGAGTGGGACAAAGAGAGATGTCACCAGCCCTCACCTCCTAGTCACGCTCCCTATTTGTCAAGTCGGATGACTCACACAGCATTTCTCTCACTTCCGTAACTGTGAAGGCACCTGGGGTGATGGGGGTGGTGAGGCCCCGGGGCGGACAAAAGCAAGACAGTTTCTTAAATGGTTTCAACTCCAGCTGGAGATCTTTTCATACTTCCTGGAAAGAAGTGGGGAAACATAAGTTAAAAACATCTCTTATTGGAACTGTTTAATACACTCAATGTTTGACTTGCAAAAAGGCAGTGCTTGTTCAATATTTCCATTTTGGGGGGATGTGAGGTAGGGAGTGAACTAGCTGATGTTTTTGCTACACTGTTCCCCTCTCCCTTTGCATCTGCTTCAATTCAAATGTGAGTTATGACATAACATATAAATTGCAAAGATTAAGCTATAATCATGGAAATGGGATTTCTGAAAAACACCTTGTGAGTTAATCATTTTTCCACTTTTTTTACTTTGAAAACTTTAAATTTATAGCAAGGATACAAGAAAAACCCAGTGAATACCTAGATTTACCTACTGTTATTATTTTGTCACATATGCTAATACATTGTTTGAGATCTAGAGAGCCACATTCATATAATATGAGCTCTTTTTGTTTGTTTGTTTATCTTTTTGCCAGTAAAAATGTCATGGGAATGGATTTAATTATATCAACATTGTGACCTACAGGCACTCAGCTTCCTGAAGTTTGAGATCTGTTGTTTTATTTGGCTACAAGGTTGGAATATAAGGAATCATGTTTGCACTGATTGTCAGATTGAATACCTCCTGCAACAAATATGCAAGATACATTATCTCTATTCCCAACAGTAACTGTGTAAACCAGGGTCTCATCCCTCTCAGTTTACCTATCCAGTAACTGGTACTCACAGAGGTTGAGTCACTCCACAGGTAAAAACTGTCTTCCTGAATACAAAGCCCTTTCACGAAGATTCTGGGAGATTCTCAGAGGGAGATTTTAATGCAAGCTGACAGAAGGTTTTAGTTTTAGTATCTGGGAGAGTTGCAGTGGTAATTTCAGGTAATTTCCATCAACCAAGAGGATTCTGGTGGTGGAAGGTGGGCTTTTATGGAAACTACAGCCAGGAATTTAGTGTCAGCCTCTTACTAGCTGTGTGT
This sequence comes from Myotis brandtii, assembly GCF_000412655.1. Taxonomy (NCBI): domain Eukaryota; kingdom Metazoa; phylum Chordata; class Mammalia; order Chiroptera; family Vespertilionidae; genus Myotis; species Myotis brandtii. The sequence goes on along the minus strand of NW_005366873.1, from coordinate 4,246,700 downwards.
GATGGGGCAAATCACCCTGATGCCTCCCCATTTGTAAAATGGGGACAACCATCAATATCTCTTCACCTGGGTTTTTTGGTGAGGTGCAATTTTGCGAATTGTGACAATATGAATACAAGGAATTGATGCATCATTTTATCTGTAGGAGGGAGGGAGGAAGGGAGGGAGGGAGGGAGAGAGGGGGGAGAGGGAGAGATATCTAGGTAGGATAACACAAATCAAGGAAGGCTTAGTTTCCTGAGGCTGTCGGGGAAGTTGACAGGAACTCAGTCTAGAAAGAGAAGAAAGCATCTTTAAGGGAATTCAATTAGTCACCAGGTCCTAGAGAACCCATCTCCAGAACTTTCCTCTACGTGGCTCTGGGAGGAGGACGGGTGGGTTTGAGACCCTCAGCAAACTTCTTTCCAGGCCATGGGGCATCCTGGCGTGGGCTCTAGCTCCTAAGCACGCAAGGGACACGTTTCCTTGCTTCCCCAGGCTGCGGGTGTCAGAATTTAGAAAGCCCTTTAGCCCGAAGGATCCTGAAGGATTTCCTGGGTGACTTCCGTGATCTTAGATGCTTCTTCAGCACCAGGTGCTCCTCAGCCCCCCATCCGCGCGCCAGGACATTAAGCTGCCCCTTGCCTGGGTGTCTCAGGGCAGGATGCCCTCGTCCGCGGCTGTGGACCGGTGTGTACAGGTGAACCGGCACTGTGAACCGCTGTGTACAGGTGAACCGGCGCGCACAGGCTCCTGGGCAACCAACAGAGCTTCAGAGGCGGGGATGGCGGAGGCGCGGAGTCTGAGTACACTCTCTTTTTCATTCTTCACATTTCCACTGAGATTTCGCCAAGAAGTAACAAGAATACAAAGCATGCTTGCTTTTGTCTTTGCGCTCGCGGGATTGCGGCGGGCCTTTTAGAGAAGAGAGGGGAAAAGATGACGACCAACCACAGCGGCCCCACCGGCGGCTTCTGGGGACCCCTGAAGCCAGCAGCTGGAGCTGACAGTCTGGAGAGCCGTCGGGCCTGGTCGTCTAAGACCCGGGGTCCAAGTCCCATCGACCTGGGGGAGGGTCCGGGCTTTGCACTCCCAGGGTCGGGGCCCCTCAGCCCGGTGGCGCTGGCCGGGC
>NW_005366873.1:4216820-4244919 GCF_000412655.1 Myotis brandtii | reverse complement strand
GGATGCAGCCGCCGCCTCCGCCCCCAGCCGGCCTACCCCAGATCATCCAAAAGTAAGAGGAGCGAGCGGGGTGCGCTGGGGAACGCATCCCGGACGCCCCCTTCCGTGGCTTTCCCTCCCCAGTCCCTGCTCAACTTGGCCGGGCCGCCCGTGCGTTTGAAGTTCTCCTGCCCTTTTCCCTGCGGAGTCGGCGTCATTCTGGCTGTTTGTGAGGTTGGGGACAAGGAAGCCTAGTTATTCAGGGAAAGTAACTTTGGTTTTCTTTATCCCCCTTTGCTCCTCTTCAGGGATGTCACTGGATATTTTGAACTAAAATAGCCCAAATTAGGGGGACATGGACCAGAGGCTCTCTTTCATCTTTCTGGTCCCAAGAGGCCGCCGGAACGTATGGAGAGCCGCGCGTGAGTGTGCGCGCGCGTGAGCGTGTGCAAGTGACATGCCGCCACCAAGAAGGCGCTCTCGATGGTGCCTCTGAAGGCGACCTGCGGCCCTGGGTGCAAAGGGCGGCGAGGGTTTGTAAACAACATGTTTTGCTTTGCCCGCAAGACGTGTTTACACTTTGCAAGAAGGCCCTTGCGCGGAGTTCTCAGTGGCGCAACCGTTTTCCATTAAAGTTAGCATCTCGCGATTCCGGCCCGTGCGCCCCGGGTGGTCCCTCTTCAGCGGCCTTCCCCGCGGGCGAGCAGGTTAGGGTGGTCCACAGGCCGCAGACACCCTTTCAGCCCACGCGGGGACATAAAAGCCCCGCGGGGACGTTGTGTTACTTCTTTTGAGGCTTTATTCCACAGTGTGAGGCCTAGAAGGTTGGTTTGTTGGAAGGATGTCTGTTCTCCTAGGGGTTTCAAACCCTCAGCTTCTAGCGAAGTCCTCCAAGCTAGTATCAGAAGTAGAGCGAAACCTGGATGATGCGAGCTTGGGCGACATTGTCGAAACTGGAGATGTACACACAAGCACAGCAAAGCCAACCTTCTGCAACAGAGCAGGCGTCTTTTCCAGCGCTGCTGCATGGATGCTTTGAGTTACATAAACTTTCTTAAATGCAGGAAGAGAAATAACCAGTGATGGGATGTAAATGGAAGTAAGTGGTACTTAACTGTGGTGGTTAAGGCTGATTTATGTAATAGAAAGGATAGTGAAAATTCAAGTTTGACGTCTAGGAACGCTGGTATATTTCAGAACAAAATGGTTCCCGTTTTTTTGAATTAGCAGAACACAAAAGCTCCATTTAGGACACTTTTTTACTTTAACTTTTATATAACCCAGCGGCTAGCAACTTTCCAGCTACATAAAAAATGAAAATGTTTTATATTGTCATTCTCTTCCTATTGTTTTGCAGATTGTTTCAGTAAGACTAAATATGATTGACAGCTTATGTACATCATTATTTACATTTTCTCTTTAGTCTTTACTATAATTATAAACCAATAGAGGAAAACATGTTTAAAACTTAAAGTTCACTTACTAAAAAAAAAAAAAGATACTTAATTGACCAATTATTAATTGGAAAACATCTAATGTGCTTCTTGCCGGGCCAATATTTTGTGGCTTAAGATTAGGCTGCACATTAAATTTATTGAATTTGCTTTAGTATTGTAATCACCCTGAACTTTTCTACCGTTTACATTTAATTAGACAAAAACACACAAAACAAAACTAGGAGTTTTATGCTCACAGAAAAGTCTTCGTAGATGGGTGTCTGATGATGAAATGTTGCCAGGTTGAAAATAAATGCCATTTTGTCAAAAATGGATCGTTTAACATGTATTTCAGTGACCGCGTATGCTAAATAATTTACCCTGTAAATTCATCTCCATTTTGGAAATTCTGTATCTGGAATATCTTACTTTGAAAAGATGAGCGTGGGCTTTTCAAAGATGGCCTCTCCTGCCAGGAGTGGAGGATGGAGACCTCAAGCAGCGCCTGACAGCTCGCCTTGTTTGACAGATCAGGGCAGGAGCCAGGTCCAGGCCAGGAGTGTGCCCGTGGGATTTGATATTTGTGCGCTTCTCTTTCAAGGTCTTTCTATATAAGGATGATTTGGGGTTTGCGCTCCCCTCGGTACCCACAGAGATTCCGCTGGGACCAGGCGTAACGTGGCAAATGCTTTGCAGGTCCACCTTGAGTGCGCTGAAACTTGAGCATGTTATTTTGAAACTACGTTTGCATAATTTAATCTGAGCAACCATTTTTCTGTAGTTATGAGGCGCTGTTTGCATCAGCCATCTTTGAGAAAATGTAGTGGGGAGGTTGCCTTTAGCCGAGCAAGGAGCTGTTGGCCTCTTGATTCGGAATTTTGTGAACTAGAGCTTTGGATGCACTTCTCCTCCAGTGGATCAAATAGGAAATAAGTTTTGTTGTGGGACCCGTATTTTTTTCTAGTTATTTTAGTGAGGTTGTTATGTAATTGATAAGAGGGGAAGCTAGGACCTCTTTCACAGTGATGAAAATATCAGTCTTCATATCGCACAGCGTTTAAGGATTACAAGAAATGTTTCACTTCTTAATGTCTCAGTACGTCTTAATGTCCAGGTGTACTGATTTTCATTAATAACAGCTTTCATTTGGGCTAAAGTCAATGACTTGGTGAAATAATCATCATGCTCATAATAAAAATTGCTTCCCATTCACATAGATTGTATTTGGCCTTAAGAGAACTGTGGTATGTTACCTTTATGTCGATAAACACATGGGGTAGCACGATGAATAATGATATTGTGCACTTATCTTTCAAGGTTTTTCTATACAAAGGTGATTTGGGGTTTCTGACTAATAATAATGAGACTGGTTTTGGTGTTTGTTTTATGAAAGCCAGTCTCAGTACTTATGAAAATTGCATTGAAGGTTAATTTCTGTGGAGTACTTTCGTTCTACTCGGGGACATTTAGTTTTCTTATTATTGCATTCTTGGTTTTCATCAAGAATAGTCCATGATCTTTTTGCTCTTGTTAACCCTGGACTCCTGGCCAATATTGGCATTACCGATAAAGACGGTCAGCGATGTTCAGATTCGCATAGCTCATATCTTGTGGGATCTTTGTTTTAAATGTGCATTCTCTAAGTTGGCCACTGTGGAGATATTATTGCATAAAATGTAAAGCATTATGTCAGCCACTTGGGCAACAGGAAATATAAATCATACTTCGAGAGGAGATTTTGGATGAGTTTAGAAAATCAGAATAATTTGAGGGCTTACAATATATTCTCCATATTAGCAGAAAGTAAGATAACATGGAGCCGTGTGTTTCAGTGAATGCTTTTTAAGGATTTATCTTCGTAAGCATTCACATTTTCAAAAGTATTTTACATTTTAATTTTGTGCTTTGAAATCAAACCTAGTTCTGGTTTATAAGAAGTTATTTATTAACCTTGATGAACATCAGAAAGTGGAATCTTAGGTTATACGTTTTAAAACTCTCTCCACAATGAAAGCAGGGCTATTCAATTCTGCGTGAAATGTTGACGACAATTGTCAAATGCAACTACTAAACGTATCACTAACTCATGGTGAAAATTAACCAAACAAGCACACACACCTTCCATGAGGTGACCACATAGGTGATTTTTCTGAAATTATTTGATTTGCAGCAAAATATTTCTGGCTAATGTATGACATTAGGTTGCATATTTAGTTTGAGTGTAGACGACTTACTTTTTCCCTTTCCAGATTATTTCGATAAGCAATGAATAAAAATGAATTATAAAAATTGAAAAAGTTTTGGGTTACATTTGCTAGCTCTTGTCACCGGCCTGTGTTTGTGACTTATGGAGATATAAATCCAGCTTTAATTTCTCAAGTTTATGGTCTTCCGCATGGCGTTAGTTACACTGGCCGACTGTGTTTTGCTGACTGTGTTTTCAGAGCAAAGTGCTCTCCTCGATTCAGAATAGAAAATATTACAAGTAGTCACTGATTGCAGAGAATTTTTGCAGACATTCCGCATTTGGAAAGATCTCCACATATCTCTTATGGAGCGATATGCAGGCGAGTTGTGTGTGATGTCCACCCACTTTGATGGACATGCTGACAATTACATCCAAAATTAGGGAGGAAATAAGAATTTGCCAAAAGGGATATTACCTCACTCATACTCAGTCCGTTTCTGGAAAAAGGATGGAATTTCTAACATCTGTGCCAGTTTCTAACATCAGTTTGAGTCCGTTTTTAGGGGAAACAGGGATACAATTGTGGAAGGAATTTTGACAATTTTAAATACCATCTTAAACTGCACGTAAGACAAGCATTCAGCAGGAGAAAACATCTGAAAGGATTAAGCGGTTCCTCAAAACAGCGAAGGAGAGAGGGTGGGTTTTTAGCATTCTGCAAACTTTCTTTGCTTCTCTAGAAAGTCTCTTAAGGGTATTTTTTTTTTAAAGGAAATTGTGCTTGAGGGTTTGTTGTGCTAAGTATTTTTAGATAGTAAGTGTAGCCATCCAGTTATGAGTTTTTCTGACATGTCCAAAGAGATCAGTATTATGAAATGTAGTACATTATTCCCATTCGTCATGGTAAATGACTATACATATGGTGTACACAGGGCTGGTCCAATGCCAGAGCTATAGGGAAAGAAAAGAAGAAAAACTTGATCACCCATTTTATTCTTTTATCATTTACTCTTTTGCTCCCTCCTGAGCAATTTATCAAATTCATAATTTTAAAAGCCCAGTTGGAATGTGAACTCTGATCGGTTAGGATCTCTTTGTCTTTCCTTAGAGTTACCAGGGGGGAAAGAAACCCCACCAGGATCGACTCACAGTGAAATGATCTCACATTATCCAGTTTCTTTCTTCCTCTGTCTCTCTCTCTCTCTGATTTCTTTTTCTTGCGGCTGTAGGTTTTTGATTCCAGTTAAACTAATATTTCTTCTCTGCCCACAACAGCTAATCCTCCAGGGGACAAACTAATGTAGTGCCATCCACAGCTTTGATAAACAAGAATCCACACAGTGTTGGGAACCGGAGTCTAATCAAGGGATAGAATGAAATGGACTGAACTGAACATGGAAAGTAAGACTGGAAGAAGCAGCTTAAGATAGCGGAGTTGAAACTCCAAAGAGAAATTCAGAGTCAGGGCTCCCTTCTCCCTTCATCAGCCGGTCCCCCTGCCAGACAAAAGCCTGAAGGGGTTTCCTGTGCCACAAAAACCCCACTTCATCTGATTTTCATTTCCTGCCACAGTAATTATCTTGTTTGGGATGGTCTCACTGATAGGATTTTGTGTATTTTAACAGGGAAAGTGGCTGTGCAGCCACAGCTGGTGTGAGTGACTGGTAGCTGTGTTTAGAAGAGCCTGTTGAAAAGTCTTGCAGAATGTAAAGTGATCCGTATTCCAGAGTCAGAGCAAAGACGGTAATTAGTGGTTTGTGGAAAGGAGTTTATGGCATTTCACTTTCTGGGTAATGAACCTGGTTGGATCTTGGTGATATGTGTGTTATCCTGGAAACCTGATCCTGCTTGTTCCCACCAGTAAGAAGACTGGGAAATCCTGACTTTAATTAAATAGGCACATTTTTGAATCAGGAATGTGAATTTGGTTTCCAACACCGCCGAGGGGGTGTTGGCGGTGGGCTGATATTTTGCCTGGCTCGGTGGGTGGTCACCGTTTAAATTCCACCCAACTAAGGTTTCAGCCTTTGACATTTACAGACAACGAGTCTGGGGACAAGTCATCACTGCCAGCTGTTTGAGAAAGAGGTGGAAGGGAAGGACCCTTGCACCCCCCAATATTTTATTTGTGTATTTTGGATATGATGTATATTCTAATATAACCCGCTCTTTTTTTATTGATTGATTTGAGAGGGAGAGAGAGAGAGAGAGAGAGAGAGAGAGAGGAAGAAGAAAGCGATAGAGAGAAAGAGACAGGCATCAATTTGTTGTTCCACTTGCTTATGCATTTATTGGTTACTTCTTATATGTGCCCTCACTGGGGATCGAGCCTGCAACTTTGGTGTATGGGGACAATGATCTAACCAACTGAGCTAACCAGCCAGGGCCTGTGATAAAAAAATATATATATTTTTATTGATTTCAGAGAGGAAGGGAAAGGGAGAGAAAGATAGAAACATCAATGATGAGAGAGAATCATGATTCGGCTGCCTCCTGCATGCCCCACACTGGAGATCGAGCCCGCAACTTGGGCATGTGCCTTGACTGGGAATCGAACCCTGACCTCCTGGTTCATAGGTCAAACCTCAACCACTGAGCCACGCCGGCTGGGCTGTGATAAAGTCTTTACAGCAGCGGGAGTTACGGCCAAGTCAATCGATCCTCCTCTTTCCTATGTTCCTAAGAGAAATAAGTCCCCTTGATGGTTTACAAGGCAACTTTTCCCACTCACTGACAGCACATCCGTCAGGGAGATAGTACACGTTGCTTTGAATGTGTTTTATGAGCAAAAAGGGAGTCGTTAGGCAACTTGCATGAGGAGGTGTTAATAACTTGTAGCTCGGTTTGCTGAATAAATCTTGCCATGTGTTCAGAAACAAAAGGCTGAGGGTCACGCATGGGCTGGGGGGTGGTTGTCACCCCATAAAGATAGTTTTCACGCCACTTTGCCCTTCTTTTAATGTGGGTATTTGCTTTAAGGATGCACGAGGCCATTTGCTGCTGCCCTTACTTTGCACCTGCTTTTTCTCCATCACAGTAAAGACCCATCAGTTATCAGTTGCCACTTCCCACTTCTAGCCCAAACCTGGAAGCCTCCACTCACTGCGGTCTGGACATCTTAATACTTTTCGGTTTTGCAACTTGTCTGTAGATCCTCTCCCGAATTTGTTTTTGGCCCTTAATAGACCTGCCCTTCAACCTGACCCCCAGTGTCATGACCCTGAAGGAGTGGACGAGGTTGTGTAAATTCTAAAGGTACTTCTTTTGGTTTATTTAAAATTCATTATCGAATAGGATGATTTAGGATCTGCCTGATATTGGCAAGTGTCAAAGGGACACCTTTGCTCTAAATTAATTATTGGGTTTCTGACAAAAAGGGGCAGAGAGGACAAGAAAACCTTGGATTGGGAGTGGGTGACCTGGACAAGCCAATTAACCTTCCTAATCCAGCCCCCCCAGGGATTGGAAATGATCGATGACAGTTCCTTCCAAGAATAAAATTATGTGACCCTCCAGGAATAGTGCTGAGTGATTGTCAGAGTAGCATGCCTCCCCTCTCCTGCTGTACATCTGATAGAATAAACTGCATAGCAGTTCTATTTTTAAAAATTTTTATTATTTTTTAAAATATATATTTTTATTGATTTCAGAGAGGAAAGGAGGGGAGAGAGAGATAGAAACATCAATGATGAGCGAGAATCATTGATTGGCTGCCTCTTGCATGCCCCACACTGGGATCAAGCCTTCAACCAGGGCATGTGCCCCGTCCAGGAATTGAACCATGACCTCCTGGTTCATAGGTCGCGAAGCTCAACCACTGAGCTGCTGGGTCAGCAATATTTTAGCCATGGGTCCAGGTACATGTTTGTGAGATTGGTGGCTCATGGAAACAGCAATGACCATTAAAATGCTTTCTCCAACATTTGCCAAGTGTATATGAATCGGTGACATAATTTTAAGTCCGAAAAATAGGTACTGTCAGTGAGAAGGAGGACGTTTGATATCGTCTTCTAGTCACTAGAAATTTTTAAAAGTGAAAACAATTTTGGCATGTTCATTATTTTCAAATGTTAAAATGAATACTTGAGTTTACACAGAGAATTCTGTTTTCAATTCAGAGACAGGTCCAGTAATTGTCATGTCTCTAAGTTGGATTGTGTTAAACACAGGCAGGTGAAAGTGTGTTTGGTGATGTTGTTGTTTTTAAAGACAAACACCATAAACTCGGGACCTACAGGCGTCTTCTAGGGGCCAGACCGCTGCCCGGACCGGACTCGGTGAACCGTGAGGCAGGGTCAGTCTGCCTCGTGGGCTGCAGACACGCCGCCCAGAGCTCGCGGCCTGAAAAACACCTGGTGGAGAGATCGCGGTTGTCCAAAGGCGGGGCCTCGGGTTCCCCGTGGCCTCCTTGAGTGGAAGGGACCAGGTGCTGTTTCCAGAGCCTCCGTAGGACAGGCCTCCTTGGGCCCTGCGTCCTCCCGGGGTAACAGGGCCACCGATTGCCAGGCGACCCGGAGAGCCTTGATTTGCATTTTAAGAGATTTTTTAGAGCCTTCTTCGTAAAATGGGGAGATGGGTTGTGTGATTAAATCTTATTTATAGACTTTAAGTTACATACATAAGAATATTTGTTGCAGCATTGTCTAGAAGAGCAAAAATTAAAAATCACCTAAATGGTCCTCAGTTGAGAAAATAAATCATTTGCATGTATAATAACAGTGTGTACTATTCAGTTCATTAGGACAATTCTGTTACCTTATATTTATTAATATGGGACAAAAACCATATAATACTGTTAACTAAAAATAATCACATGCAGCATGCCCACAGGGATCTATGTGTTTTTGTTTTGTTTTTGTTTTTTAATGTGTATGGTTGTCTATACAGGTGCCTGCAAAGCCTGGAAAAAAACATCTACAGAACAAATATAAAGATGTTAACAGTGGTTCTAACTCCAGGTGGTGCAGCTATAGTGGTTGTCTTTTTAAAAGCTTTCTGTTTCTTTCCATTAGTGTGTATTAACTTTATAATCAGAGAAAAGAAAACGGCATTTTTAGAAAAAAAATAGGAATAGACATTTCATATTGGTATTGTACTGTCTTTAAGGCTCAACTGCCCATTACGTTAGCATTTTAGATTTCAGGCCTGGAAGGCATCTGAGAGCTGCTTGAGCCCCGCCCTCCTATACTTCTCCGTAAGGCAAATGAGCATCATAGAAGACAAGTGAATTGTTCAAGGTCACACAGCAAGGCCATGGTCAGGCTGGGATGGGAATCCTCATCTTTCTGTTTATTACGTTTCTGCTAGACTTTTGTCTGCCTGGACACAGGGGACAGTGAAATGGCGAACATTCTTAAACTATTTAACCATGGGCTCTAGTCTGTTTAGATCCCTCAAGGGGATTACAAAAAGCATCCTTGGCTATGTTAATTTCTCCTCCCTAACCCCTCGTAGGTTTTTTTTTTTTTTAAAACAATAGTTTATTTTTAGCAAGAGAGGAAGTGAGGGAGAGAGAGAAACATAGACCAGCTGCCTTCTGCATGCCCCCTACCAGGGATTGAGCCTGAAACCTGGGCATGTGCCCTGACTAGCAAATTGAACCGGCAACCTTTCAGTTCACAGGGGGACACCCAACCAACTGAGCCACACCAGCCAAGGCCCCCGATAGGTTTTTGTGCAGGTGGCGGTAGACTGGGCCTTCCCAGGACATCTGCTCTGTGCCATCCTGCCAAGCAATCCGAGCATCACACTCCGCTCCTCCAACTACGTGAGAGTAAGTGGCATCACCCTAATTCTGTTATCATAGCTAAGGAAATTAATCTTACTTAAATAATTTTTTCTAATGAACACTAGATTTCTAACTTTTTCAAACTGTTCTAAAAATGTCTCATATAGCTATTTAAAAACAACAACCTGGTCTTGCATTTGTTTACGGTATCTCTTCTAATTTAGCAAGTATGCCCGCCTTTTTCTGTTCTTCATGACCGAAGATTCCAGATTAGTTGTCTTGTAGAATGAGCCATGATCTGGATGTGACTGTCGTTTCCTCATGACCAGTTCAGATTAACCATTTTGGTAACGGTATGCAACAGGTGATGTGTGTTCCACTGAGTTTGTTCCTTTGGTCAATGTGGTCACCACCCCGTCTCTCCTTCATAACGGGACATCTTTTTCTTTGTGATTAGTAAGTCGTCTTTGGGAGAGATACCGTGAGACGCTCTGAATATTCTGTTTCCCAACAAACTTTCATCTAGTGGTTTTGTATTTTAATTTGACCGTATTCTGAAAAAGCCCCTTGGATGAAATATATGGAACTTAAATGATAACTAAATATCATGTTAGAATGGATAAATAGTTTAAATCTGATAGCCTTGAAAATATGTTGTATTGTACCAGCCTGTGCATATATCTGGAGCTTCTGGATTTTTCTAGTCCCGACTTAATAGGAACTTAACTGATGGGCCATTCACTTCCTACTTAACCTCTACAGCAGGCATTCTGTCACGAGCTGCAGTATTTTTTAATGTCCATATCAAGTTAATATAAATCCCTCTTAATGCTGGTGGCAGTGAGTGGATGCTAATGTAATTTTTGCTAGCTCACACAATTTTTTGGCATCCTCTCGAAACTATGTCCACTCTTTGCAGAAACCCTTTATTTTCCTTTTCAAAATCACTACATGAGGCTGACTTTAAAAATGACTGATGACTTGCCCGGGAGCCTAAACTTGGTGAGTCCCGGAGCTGGTCTGTGACTACCAGTTTGTTCATGCTTTTTAGATTTAAGTTACACAGCTATTTTTGCCTCTTCCAGATTGGTGCTTTTATTTTCATGCAGAAAATATGTATGGGGGAAGGTGGTGTGGAGTAGTGAAAAGAATCAGGAGCAGCCAAGCGCTGTGTTCCAGATTCAGCTTTGCCTCCACTAAGCCCGAGCCTCAGTATTCTCATCTGTAAAAGGGAACAATCATATAAAGTGAATAACAATGAACATTCACTGAGTGCTTCCTGTGTGCCCTCTACTATCCTAAGCACTTTACATATAATTCATTTAATCCAACAATAATCCCGAGGTAAGGGCTGTTATTTTCCCCATTTTACAGATGAGTATATCAAGTCACAAACGTTTAAGGACCCAACAAAGCTAAGAAATAGTATTTATGAAAGAACTGGTGGGGTGGGGCTGGAATGGGAGAATGTTAGGTAAATATCATTTTTATGTAAATATCTGTGTCCTCAAAATAATTTCTATAAAACCCATCATTTACAAAAAAAGTATAGAAAAAAATTGCTGAAATAACTTTGAAAGTAGGTAAAATTTAATTTGAGACAAACTAAGCAATCCAATTAAAACCATTTTTGGGGGTCCTGCCCCCCTTTTTTTCCTGTAATGTAAGCACGCCTTTTGGTTTAAAGTGAAATCCATATCCCAATTTAAATTCCACGAGCAAATCTGACTCTGGCATCGATTCACCGTCTGACTCTGCTTGTTAGGCATGTTAGGCAAGATCTGAATTTGATGCTCACTGAGAGTATATAAACACTTATAATCCTCTCAGCATGTGCTAAAATAATAACAGATATGATAGTTTGATTTGCAAAGCGAGTGTCTGCCAAGTCCTACCAGACCATTTCTGAACCAATTCAGAAAACCAGGAATCAGCAATGATTTAAAGTGCCCTGGGTTCCTATTAATAGCAAGAAGAATTCCTGACTTGAAACATGGCCACATTAAGCTCGCTCAGTCTCCACCGGGCGTACTTGTTGAACGGTCTTAGCAGACATTGTTACAGGTGTTCTTTTGCTTCAAGAAACCACAGTATGTAAAAAAAACTGACTTAATAGAATCCATAAATCAGGAAAGGATTGTTTGCTTTTGACCTGTGAAAGAATTTACAGTCAAGTTCCTCATTGTATTTTGATTAGACATTTAAGAAGTCTAAGAGTTTAGAGGTCCAGTGATAATTTAAACAATGTTTTTGTCTGTTTACAGAGGCATAGTTGAAATATACTAAGCTGTGCGTGTTTAAAGCATCCATCAAACAATCAAGCTTATAGATATTTTTTTATCAGCCCCGAAAGTTTCTTCATTGCCTTTTATAATTTATCCTTCTCTCTTTCCCTTAACCCCTTCCCCCTCAGGCAACGACTGACCTGCTTTCTATCACTGTAGATGAGTTAGCATTTTCTGGAATTTTATACAAATGGAATCACAGTATGTACTTTTTTTTTTTTTTTTTTTGCCCTGGCTTCTTTCAGCATACTGATTTTTTTTGAAGTAATATTTCTAAAAATTGTTATAAAATACATATAGCATAACACTTACCATTTTAAATATTTTAAAGTGTAATTCAGTAGTTTTAAGTACATTCACAATGTTGTACAACCATTATCACCCTCTAGTCCCAGGACATTTGCGTCACCCCAAAAGGAAACCCTGTCCCCATTAAGCAGTGTTCCCCATTCCTACCTTCCCCTAGGCCCCTGGCAACCACTAATCTGATTTTTGTCTCTAAGGATTTGCCTGGACATTTCATATACATGGAATCATAAAATACGTGGCCTTTTGTATCAGGCTTTCTTTCACTTATGTTTTCAAGGTTTATTTATGTTCTAATATATATTAGTACTCATTCCTTTTTATTGCTGAATAATATTCCATTGTATAGATAGACCACATTTTGTTTAACCATTTATCAACTGATAGATTTGGGTTTCTACCTTTTGACTATTGTGAATAGTGCTGCTCTGAACATTTGTGTCCAAGTTTTTGCTTGGACATCTGTTTTCGATTCTTTTGGGTATAGAATATCTTGGAGTGAAATTGCTGAGTCACATGGTAACTCTATGTTTAATTTTACTGTTTTTCAAAGTGGCTGTGCCATTTTACATTCCCACCAGCAACGAATGAGAAGGGTTCCAGTTGTTCCACAACCTTGCCAACACTTGTTACTTTCCTTTGTTTTTAATTATGGCCATCCTAGCTGGTATAAAGTGGTATCTTATTGTGGCTTTGATTTGTATCTCCCTAATGACTAATGCTGTTGAGCATCTTTTCATGTGTTTGTTGGCCTTTTGCAATCTTCTTTGGAAAGTATCTATTCAGATCCTTTGTCCATTTTTTAATTGTTTGTTTTTTTGTTGTGAAACTGTAAGAGTTCTTTATAAATTCTAGATACTAGACCATTATCAGATATATGATTTCCAAATATTTTCTCCCATTCTTTGGGGTTTCTTTCAGCATAATGGTTTTAAGGTCCATCTGTGTTTTTTGTGTGTATTTTACATATATCAATAGTTTGATCCTTTTTATGTTTGTTGGCCTTTTGCAATCTTCTTTGGAAAGTATCTATTCAGATCCTTCGTCCATTTTTTAATTGTTTGTTTTTTTGTTGTGAAACTGTAAGAGTTCTTTATAAATTCTAGATACTAGACCATTATCAGATATATGATTTCCAAATATTTTCTCCCATTCTTTGGGGTTTCTTTCAGCATAATGGTTTTAAGGTTCATCTGTGTTTTTTGTGTGTATTTTACATATATCAAAAGTTTGATCCTTTTTATTCCATCTTATGCATATATTATAACTTGTCTATCCATTTGCCTATTGTTTTAGGTTGTTCCCATTTTTTTGGCTATTACAAATAAAGCTGGCATAAACATTCCTTTGCAAGTTTTTATGTGGACATATCTTTTTGTTTTCTTAGAAAAATGTCTAGGCCAATGATAATTTAACCATGTAGGAGCCCAGATGTTATACATTTTTGGGGGTGAAAATACCTTTGAATTTTTATTAAAAAAATGTGTCTTTGAGCAGAGAATGTTAATATGACCCTTCAGGGCAGTTAAGGAACACAGGCTTTTTTTTTTTTCAGGGTTAGCCACTTATTAGCTTAGTTTGTTTTTTCTTAGATGGAAAAATCTTCCTTCAGTAATTTTTCACGTGACAAATAATTACTATCGTGGAGGTTGGGACATAAGATGAATAAGACAACACAACTGCAGAACTTTAAGCTGGAGGGACCCTAGAGATCATCTAATCCAATTCTCTTGTTTTATAGAAAAGAAAGCCAGGTCCAGATTTACCAAAGGCCACTCAGCTGTTAGAGAAGTGAAGTGAGCAGAGAAACCTCACGTGCCCAGGAGTGTCCCTTTAAGTCTCCTAGCAATGAGGCGTCTTTGAGGAGACAGTGCAGGGGGTGCGTGAGCGGCACTGTGTTCCTGCTACTCGTGCTGCGCTGCAGGGTTCACAGGGCACTCTTCTCCCTCCTCGGTTACTCCGTTTAATCCTCCAACAACCCTGTGAAGTAGGTAGGGATTAAGGAACTACTAGTAGTTCAGGGTCCCCTAGCCAATGATTGAAGAGCCCAGGCTCAGAACCAGGCTTCCGGCCCGTTCCAGTGTGTACTCCTCCCTTCAGTGCCACTGCCACTGCCACTGCCTTCGTCCAGGCCTCCCGACCTCTCCCACTGCCTCCAGCTGGGCCTGTCCTCAGATCTTTCTTTTCTCCACACCAGCACCACCTTAGTAATCTTGTCATCTGTTTGCTCAAGACTTGCTGGAGCTTCTTGTTGCCTGTAGGTTGAGATTGAGACTGTTTAGAAGCCCTTCTGGATCTGCGCCCCGCCCCGGCCCCCCCTCCCCCCCACACTTAGCTGTCCAGCCCTGGGCTTGCTGTCTTGACTGTCCTCCTGCTCTCTCTACTGCACCCCTATTAGAACATGCCTTTAATTTTTTTTTTATATTTTATTGATTTTTTACAGAGAGGAAGGGAGAGGGACAGAGAGTCAGAAACATCGATGAGAGAGAAACATCAATCAGCTGCCTCCTGCACACCCCCCACTGGGGACGTGCCCGCAACCAAGGCACATGCCCTTGACTGGAATCGAACCTGGGACCCTTGAGTCCGCAGGCTGACGCTCCATCCACTGAGCCAAACCGGTCAGGGCCATGCCTTTAATTTTTATGGCATTTTCTTAGACCTCACCTCTTCTAGGGAGCTTTCTCTGACCCCAGGCAGGAAGGGGGGCTGGGTGCCCCTTTCCTGTAATGCCCTGTGGCCACCACTGAAGCATTTGCCCCACACTTACCTCTTGTCGGTCTCCCCTAAAGGCCCTGTGAAGTCCTCGTGGGCAGAGCCAGTGTCTTTCCTCTTGGTGTCCTCAGCATCTTGGTGTCCTCCCTGGTACACAGTTTGTTGAATACACGAGAGAACGAGCAATTCAACTGCAACATGACTTGATCTAACTGATGAGAAGACCACTCAGGATGGTCTCATGGAGGAGAATTGGGGTGAGACCAAAGCTTGGCTTTCTCCAACTTCTGTTTTATTTGGCCTGCCTGTCTGAAAGGGCTAGAGAGATACAAATATACTGCCTTTATGTTTGGGGAGGTAGTATAAGTGGGGGGCACAGACCCAGGAAGTAAGGAACCTGAGCTCTGGTCTGGGCTGCACCTTCAGGTCCCACATTTGTTAAAGGGGGTCAGGGTGTGGGCTTAGTATAGAATGTGGAGTTTGTTATAACAACCAATGAGAACGTATGTGAACATGCATTGATAGGAATAAAGTGTGTCATGATAAACCTGACTTTTGTCTTAGTCAAGTCTAGCCAGGGACCTGAGCAAGTCTTTAGAGGTATAGGCAATCCCGGCCAGTGTGGTTCAGTGGTTGAGCATTGACTATGAACCAAGAGATCGCTGTTCAATTCCCGGTCAGGGTACATGCCCGGGTTTCGGGCTTGAACCCCAGTAGGGGGTGTGCAGGAGGCAGCCGATCAATGATTCTCTCTCATTATTGATGTTTCTATCTCTCCCTCTCCCTTCCTCTCTGAAATCAATAACTATATATTTAAAAAATAAAAATAAAAAATAAAGGTACAGGCAAATTCCAGGCTGAATTTCTTCTGTGAGATTTGATCTGAGTAGGAGAAATGGTGGGAATGACCACTTGGAGCTCCTCTTAAACCCTGTTGCACCAAAACATTCAACAGCAGAGATTTCTGGATCACAAAAATGGTTTTAAAGTCCTAAACAATTTATTTCAAGCAATTTCTAAAACACAATTCAAGGCAACTGGGATACTTTATTATTACCTTGACATTTGCAATGATGACAGTTAATTGTGGCGATGATGACAATGACATTGGACCTGTGGCACCTGCAAAAAGGAGTTGCCCAGAAAATAAGATATTGCCCATGATTTCTTAAGGAGCCCTACTCCGACCACATCCTGCACCTTCCTGTCCAATCTCCCTTCCTTGCTCTGCTTTCCCCATAGCACTTTTCATCTTCTGACAGATTATATCATCTGCTTATTTTACTTATTACATTTTTATTGTCTGTTATATCCCCTCTCTCCCCGCCTGTGCCATCTAAGCTCTCTAGGAGCAGGGGAGTTTTATTCAGCTATTTATTCCCCAGCACCTAAGAATAACACCTGGCACCTAGAAGAAGCTCACTAAATATTTCTGGAAGGACTAGTTGAACTGTTAATAAAAAGGCCAAGCTTGGGCATTGCTACATGGTGGCATTTGCTTCTTCTCTGAGCCCACCTAGGACATGAACTATTTGTGACTCCGGGATCTGAGCGTTGTGATTCAGGACACGGACATGAATGTGCAGATGTTAGATGATCAGAGCCTTTGTTTCTGTGTGTGATTCTTACAAGTAAAAGAAGGTGCAGAACCTGGGCTGCTCCCACTGGCCCTCAATGCCTCGGTGCTTTTATCGTGGCCTGGTTCTGGCAGTGGTCAGTCTGGTTGGACTCTTTGAGCTGTGCTTTTGGTGGGATCTTGATGTTGGATGAAGAGCAGGAACGGCTAGTCTTAGTCCCTTGAAATCGGGGCCCAAAAAACTGGGCAACCACATGTCCCTCAACAGGGGATTAGTGAATAAATTCAGCTACATCCTCCCATACTGTGAGGACCATCTCTGTGAGCTGTTATGGAGAAATCCCAAAGATATGGGGGGAAAGCAGGATTCAACGACAGTGTATACATTTGCTATCTTTTGTGTAAGAAAATGAGAAGATAGAACTATATAGAAGGAGGGTTCAGCTGTCTTCTGAGGTCATTCTGAGTTGATTTAAAATCTATGCCTAGGGGCTTGTTGGGTGAATGGGAGAGGAAGGGGTCTAGATGGAGGTGGGAGAAGAGCATTGTGATCAGCTACATCCTCCCATACTGTGAGGACCATCTCTGTGAGCTGTTATGGAGAAATCCCAAAGATATGGGGGGAAAGCAGGATTCAACGACAGTGTATACATTTGCTATCTTTTGTGTAAGAAAATAGAACTATGTAGAAGGAGGGTTCAGCTGTCTCCTGAGGTCATTCTGAGTTGATTTGAAATCTATGCCTAGGGCCTTGTTGGGTGAATGGGAGGGGAAGGGGTCTAGGTGGAGGTGGGAGAAGAGCATTGTGGGTAGAAATGCATTTTCAGAGGTGAGAAAGACCATGGTGAACTGGCACCCTCTGAGTAATTCTACTTGACTGGGGAGTCAGAGTGTGTTCTTAATTAAAAGGCACTGATATGGGAAAGGGTAGCTGGGGAATGGTGAGAGCTGGGATGTAAAATAAGGCAGGATGCTGGTGATGTAGAACCAATGTCTCTGAAAGTTAGGAGTTTGGATGCTATCTTTTGAGTAGCCATTTGTAAGCAGGGGTCTGATGTAATGAGATTGGTGTTTTGGAAGATTACATGGGTATTGGAGAAGAGAGGAGAATTGGTAGAGGTGTGTGTGTGTGTGTGTGTGTGTGTGTGTGTGTGTTTGTAAGTGTGCACCTAGAGGTGGTGATGTCAGTTAGGAGGCCCCCATAATCAGGTGATGAACATCTGAAATTAAGAAGCACCATAGCACGACAGGTTAAGGTAGGTTTTGGTGTCGGAATACCTGGGTTTGCATTCCAGCCCCCTACTTGCTTGCTAGCTGTGTAGTATTGGACAAGTTACGGAACTTCAATGTGCATCCATTTTCTTCGGGTGTAAAATGGGGCTGATAGGGTGTCCATCTCATAGTGTTATTGTGAGGAGTAAATGAGAGTATGTATGTACAAGTCCCTTAAATGTTAGCTACTTGTATTAAGGTGGTGGCAGTGGTGATGGAGGGGAGGGGCCAGACTTGAGAGATGTTAGAAGTAGGGATGACCAGGGTTTTGGTGTCGGAATACCTGGGTTTGCATTCCAGCCCCCTACTTGCTTGCTAGCTGTGTAGTATTGGACAAGTTATGGAACTTCAATGTGCATCCATTTCTTCGGGTGTAAAATGGGGCTGATAGGGTATCCATCTCATAGTGTTATTGTGGGGAGTAAATGAGAGTATGTATGTACAAGTCCCTTAAATGTTAGCTACTTGTATTAAGGTGGTGGCAGTGGTGATGGAGGGGAGGGGCCAGACTTGAGAGATGTTAGAAGTAGGGATGACCAGGGAGAACCAACAAAGTCTACATGCCGCCTAAACTCAAATGCTGGGACAATACCATGGGGAAAGGGAGGTAAGGTGATGCTCTTCAGTGGTGTGGATAGGAGCCAGCACTCAATCCCCATCAGATCTGTGATCTGTTAAAAGGATGAAGGTGGATTAGGAGAGGAGAAAGCACTGAGAAGCAACCCCTCCAACTCTGATTTTCCAAATCAGGGGATCACTTGTAGTTCACAAAGACCCAGACAAATGTATGATATTTTAATCTGGATATGCAATACTGTGCCTAAATTTCTAACCTAAGTAGGGGAGAGAAAATTATGTGCAAAGTTTGTATTGTAAGTCAGGATAGACTGGGGATAAAGGCGTTTTCTTGAGCATATCACTACTCGTTTGCAAAAGAAATTTCCATTGTCCAAAATGTAGGGAATTGAATTAGATAGCTTCAATTAAAATCCTTTTCATGGATTTTTAAATGAAGGCCCCTGAGATTTGAGAGATTTTTTTAAAATTGAAGTCAGCATGTAAAATATACCTTATGGTGGGAATGTAAAAATGGTACCAGCTATATGGAGGGGAATTTGGAAATATCTAGCAAACGTACATGTGCATTATTTTTTTGACCAAACAATTCTTTTTATGAGATCTATCCCAAAGACACACAGGCAAAATTAAGAAAAGACATATGTACAAGGCTTTCCATGGTGGCATTATTTGGGATAGAAGACTAGAAACAACCCCATATCCTTCAATAATTGAAGGAACCATGGGACATGCATACAATGGGATTCTAGGTAGCTATAAAAAAGAAGGGGATGATCTCCATAGTATACTGTTCAGTGAAAAAAGCAGGTGCAAAAAATAGATAGCAAGTTTTCTTTTATCTGAGAAACACATATGTATTTGCTTATAATGAAATAAATGGAAGAGCAAACCAATAAAAATGATTACCTGTACAGGGAAATGGATGGATGGGTTGGACTAGAAACTGGATTTTTCTGAATGTATTTTGTTGTGTAGACTTACCTTTGGAACCCTATGGATGTTTTTCTTAACTATAAACAAACTTTAATTAAGACAAAAAAGAATCCCCCCTAAATCAAGAACAAAATGAAGCAAATTTATGTTTCAAGTTGCTATTTAACCACACAGAAAATCATTTCAGATAACTTTAAAACATAATTATTAGATTACATACCTATAGCAGAATTTATCTTAAGGTCAAAACTAATTCCAAATAAGTCTTAAGCTGTTTTCAATAACATTGTTAGTAATAATATTGATATTACTATTCTGAATTGATTATATATACTTATATGTATGTGTATATATAAATTATGTGAAAATCATCAGAAACCAATATTTTTAGCACATAAAAAAGACACAGTGATTTTATAATCAAAGATGTTAAGTAAAAATCCTGTAATCCTAAATTTGAATTAGAAATTTCAGCATGAACTCCTGAAATATTTTCTCTTTAACAAATAAAAAAGCATTTCCTAACTTTGTCCACCGAAAAGCCTAGAGATAATGACTAGCAGTAGCCACTAGCACCTGTAATGTCCAGATTGTGGCCTCTAAAAACAATTTCCCACTAAAAGGAACTAAGATTCCTCAGGCAAATGGCTGATTCCAGGTCTGGAACAGGAAATGTACAACATGAGTTGGAATAGTTTGTATCAAAAAGTAAAGAATCTATCAAAGACCACTTTGTCCTGTCAAAGGACTCAGGAGCCAAGTTGAAGGGCCCCCCAGTGTCCAAATATGGGACAGTTGAGCATTAAAAAAAGTAACTATAATGGATTGACATACATGAAATATATTACAATGTGTAAAATTCAGTGGTCCCCACTGGAAGATGCCGGGGAACCAGCTCATCCTGAAAACTGGTCAAGAGAGAGAAAGAATCAGGCATTTCTTTCTGTCTTTCTTATTGGTTACCTTAGGGTAATTGTTGATGAGGAGAAGTTCTTTTTTATAGAAGAATTCTATCTAATAAATACAGAGGGAATTATAGAAATGGAACGTCATCACTTTGCATCCCCTTGTGAAATAATGAGTTTAGACAACGTAGTGATTAAATGGTTGCTGAAACATTAGCTGGAACTGATGGGAGACTTTTTATTTTCTTTTTTCTTTTTTAAATTTAAATTCTTTATTGTTTAAGTATTACATGGAGTCTCCTTTTTCCCCCATTCACCTCTCCCCAGCTGTTCCCACCCCCCAGCACATGCCCTCACCCCCCTACTGTCTGTGTCCATTGGTTATGCTCATTTGCATGCATGCAAGTCCTTTGTTTGATCTCTTACCCCCTCACCTTCCCCCCCTTCACCCCTGCCTTCCCTCATAGGTTGGACAGTCGGTTTGATGCTTCTATGTCTCTGGTTTGATGGGAGACTTTCCTTTTTTTTTTTTGATACTGTTTTTCTTTTTAAAAAAATATTTTTATTTATTTCAGAGAGAAAGGGAGAGGGAGAGAGATAGAAACATCAATGATGAGAGGGACTCATTGATTGGCTGCCTCCTGCATGCCCCCTCCTGAGGACCGAGCCCACAACCTGGGCATGTGCCCTTGACCGAATCGAACCCGGGACCCTTCCGTCCCCAGGCTGATGCTCTATCCACTGAGCCAGACCAGCTAGGGCGATGGGAGACTTTTTAGTGGATGGATCAGGCTGATGATTTTCAAAGCCACTAATCAATCTTTTCTTTAAAAAAATGTTTTTATTGATTTTAGAGGGAGAGGAAGGGTGTGGAAGAGAGAGATAGAAACATCAGTTGGCTGCCTCCCGCATGCACCCTGACCTGGGATTGAACCTGAAACCTGGGCATGTGCCCTGACTGAGAATCAAACTGGCGACTTCTCAGTGCATGAGACAACGTTCAACCAACTGAGCCATACCGGCCAGGGCAGCCACTAATCAATCTTAATGTCAGAAAAGAAAGACTCCAGGATCATGTGCCTATTGAGCTGATGTAGTGGGAAGTACATAGCACTATCAGAAATAGAACCCGAATCTTTGCCAGGCTCAAGTAGTAACTACCAGTTTATAGAAAATACAGGGGTAAGAGGACATGTCCAAACAACCATGGAGGTAAAAATCATCCAGCTGGACTGTGGGACATTCTTCAGGTCAGAAGACTTGGTTTCCTTAGTAAGAATAAGAACAGCAAGAGGCGTTATCTATAGATTAAAAGAGACTAAAAATACTTAACAACAAAACGCAGTCTGTAATCCTTATTTGGATCCTAGCTCAAAAAACGAAGTAATAAAAAAATTATGAGATCAGTTAGATATTTGAACACACTGGATATTGAGGCTAAATAATTATAAAATTATTTATTCATTTTTAAATTTAAATTCAATTTCTTCATATTCCAAAAAACGAAGTAATAAAAAAATTATGAGATCAGTTAAGATATTTGAACACACTGGCTATTGAGGCTAAATAATTATAAAATTATTTATTCATGTATTTATTTATTTAAAATTTTTTTATTCACCTCTCCCCGGCTGTTCCCACCCCCCAGCACATGAATGTTTTAAATGATTTGTTGTTCCATTTATTTATGCATTCAGTAGTTGGTTCTTGTACGTGCCCTGACTGGGGATCAAATCTGCAATGTTGGCATATCAGGACGATGCTCTAACCAGCTTAGCTACTCGGTCAGGGCTATTGATTGATTGATTGATTGTTGTGATACTGATATTGTGATTATGTTAAAATTTAAAAAGTTACTCAATTTTAGAACTATATACTAAAGTATTTATAGATCAAATGATATATCTGGAATTGCTTCAAAATAATAGTGTGGAGGGTGAGAATGAGCAGCAGGTATACAAAATTGATCAATAGTTAATAATTATTGAACCTGGGTGATGGGTACATGAGACTTAATTATACCGTTCTCTCTGCTTTTGTATAGTTAGAAAATGCCCATAATAAAAGTAAAAAAATAAAACCCACCAGCTCAGTCAGTGGCCAGTCCTGATTTTATTTGTCCCTGAATTTAATTTTGGGCTGCGGAGTATACTCTTGAAATCACCTGGGTAGCGGTTAGAAGAGCTAGGATGCTAGCTCACAAAGTCCAAAGCTCATGGTCTTTCCACCTTACTCTGTAGAATTTATGTCCTTCTTTGGCACAGGCTATTGTGGGATTGTTTAGATTGCGGGTTTATAGGGTTTCACAAGCAGCTGTCATATAAACATGGGAAAACAGGAGCAAAGCAAAACAAGAACCAAAACACCAGAATTTTCCTTTGAGGGAAGGAAAATCACCCAAGTGAAAGGCAAGAGGTGGAAAGACTACACACCTCCCATCTTGGTCTGGCTGGGCCTTGCCTGCTGCACACCTTCCGTTTGGGATTGAGAGAGACCTGGGTTAAAGCAACACGCTCTATCACTTCCTAGCTATGTGCCCTTATGTTTGTGCCTTGGCTTCTTCAAACAACCTTTTCTGGTTGTTGGGAGGATTTCATGAGCTTGTAAGGCCTCAGATGTGTATTCAGAAGAGAAAACAGAGACACACTTCGCCAAATTCCTAAGAATCCCAGAGCGGGGCTGGGGATTATGTGTTTGGAAGTGCTTTATGGACACCCTCTTCTCCTCCCACCCTATCTCATTTTCCAGCACTTTCTTCAGGACCTGGGGGGGCTGGGGAGGAAGCCTTGCCTAAATTTGGGAACTACTGTTTTGCCCTCAGCACTCCTAGGGCCATCATTCTTCCAACTGGCCACATTTTTATTTTGTTCTGTGGCCTGATGACCAAGGGCAGCCACAAGAAGATCCTTCTTACTAGTAGGTGGGTCCATAGAAAAGTCCAGCTGGATAGCTGGAGGCCAACTTTCACTTCACCGTCTTTGTGATTGGGAGGAAAAGGTCAAATTGTCTTTTCTGAAGGAAGCACCACGCTCTCTCCCTTCTACCCTGTTTACCTAGAGCCATAACCCACTCCCCCACCTTTCCTCATTAAACATCATAACACACAGAGTTCCATTCTGCAGTGTAGACCTTTCTTTTTTTTTTCTTTTAAATATATTATTTTAATTTTTTACAGAGAGGAAGGGAGACGGATAGAGAGTCAGAAACATTAATGAGAGAGAAACATCGATCAGCTGACTCCTACTGGGGATGTGCCCACAACCAAGGTACATGCCCTTGACTGGAATCGAACCTGGGACCCTTCAGTCCGCAGGCTGATGCTCTATCCACTGAGCCAAACCGGTCAGGGCAGTGTAGACCTTTCTTTTCACGAGCCCTTTAAGGGTTCCTGGCCAGTGCCCTTGGTTGAGTCACTTGGTCACCTGGGAAGGGTCCAGGAGCCATACCTTGTGTCCTTTGATCTTGGGTGTCTGGCTCACTTTCCCCCACTGCATGTGGCCCGCCCACTTGCCAGGGCTTGGGTGTGAGGAAGCCTCTGGCCTGGGACAGCTCAGCCAGAGGGAGCCCTGATTTACGGACTGTCCATATTTAACCGAGGCCGCAGCACTTTTATTAATAGAACATGCTGCATTTCCTTTTTATAAAAATACGAAGATCACTGCACTCAGGAAAATGCCTGGTGACTTTCTGTCTTTAGTGCCTGTTCATCACCAGGCTAAAATTAAAAGTGAAGTCAGGCCCTTCTTGAGTCTATTTTTAACCGAGTTTAGCATATGAATGTGAACGTGAAGTCTTTCTTTAGATCTCCCTTAACTCAATTACTTACTTATGCCAGGCATGCCGCCTGGAATCTTGAGCTGAGGCTGGGTCTACCTAGAGTGGGAGGCCCACAGGAAAGTTAGGGACAGCTAGCCATATCCCCTGCTGTCTGGGTTTGTATGTCTCCACCCATCCCAGCCTCACTTTTTCTGGAAGGTTAAGGTGGAGTTAGTCATTAGATTGAAACAACAACAACAACAACAACAACAACACAAAAATCACACACAAGAGCAACCAACCACCCAATCAACCAACCAACCAACCAACCAACCAACCAATCAACCAATCAACCTATGGCCTTCTGTGAAGCTTAGATATAAATAGTCTCTAATTGGTACATAGTTTTCTAGGGGCTCCAATTCAGAAGCAGCCACTTGGGTAGAAGGTGAGACACTGGGTTTCAGGGGAGACTTTGTCATTCCACTGAGACTTGGGACAACAGGTGGAGGGAGGGAGCGGGAAAAACGTAAGGAGTGTCATTCCTGTCCAGAGAGTTCGCGGTGAGTGATGGGAGTGTTAGGGGAAACTTTCAGAAACCCTCTTAAATTCCCTCTTTGAAATCTGTTTAAAGTCTCTGTTCTTTGAGGCCTGTGAAGGGAGGGGAGGGCAGAGGGCAGAGTTGATCCTAAATCTTAAGATTCTTGGGCCTAAAGTTTCACTTGAAGGCAGGGACTGATAGAGGCTCTTTTTTGAACTTCTTCCTAGGGCAGTTCCCTGTAGACATTTTTCAAGGAAAACATTTTTTTTAATAATAAAAAAAGCCTGTTAATCATAGTAAGTCCTGGCCCTTGTTTTGTGTTTTTGAAAAGTGATTTTGAAAGTGGTATTTTATGTGAAAAATATTGACAGCTCATTCCAGTTGTGTCATTTTTCTTTGCACTTTTACGTGAATGTCTATTCTGCTCCTGTTGTCCTTGAAGGCATTGTCATTTTTAAGCATTTTTTAATGCATTTTATTTATTTATTTTTTAATTTTTATTGATTAAGGTATTACAAATATGTCCTTATCCCCCCATTGTACCTTCATCTCCCCAATCCTGCCCTCACCCCCTGTTGTCTGCGTCCATTGCTTATGCTTATATGCATGCATACAAGTCCTTTGGTTGATCTCTCCCCCTTACCCTTACCCTCCCCTACCTTCCCTCTTTTAAGCATTTTTTTTTTTTTTTGGTATGGAAGCAAAGCTGTCATTGAGGATAAGCAGAAGATTAATTTAAAATGACAATTATTCTGGTTAATCTGCTGATGGTGAGGTTGTTTATGGCTGGGAAACTTTTTTTAAAAATTGATTTCAGAGAGGAAGGAAGTGGGAGAGAGAGATAGAAACATCAGTGATGACAGAATCGTTGATCAGCTGCCTCCTGCACGCCCCCTACTGAAGACTGAGCCTTCAACCTGAGCATGTTCCCTGACTGGGAGTCCAACCGTGACCTCCTGGTTCATAGGTCGATGCTCAACCACTGAGCCACACTGGCCAGGCATGGCTGAAGAACTTTGAAACTGTTTCTAGGCAGAGGGGAGCATGAGGGAGGTGTGTGTGTGTGTGTGTGTGTGTGTGTGCATGGTAAGGTAGATATTTGACTTTTGGGGACTAGGAATGATATCTATAATAATAAAAGCGTAACATGCTAATTAGATTGGACAGCTGGACGACCTTCCGGACAACCTTCTGGACGAAGCGGAGGACAGCCGTCGCAGCTGCGAGGGCCGAGCCCCTTGCACGAATTTCGTGCATTGGGCCTCTAGTGTAAACAATAAGCTCCTTCCATATACATATTAATTGCACTTTCTGTTCAAAGCAATCAAAATGAAGTATGATGTGGTTATAGGCCACTATCCTCTGTCTGAAAAATCTCTAGTGGTTTTTTGTCTGCAGCTCAACAAACCACTTACATGCTTTAATGATCTTTTTAATAAAACTTTGGATTTGATTACATCATTTTTTGGCTCAGACATTGTTTTTAATTCTGAAAACATTGCACCCTTACTTGGTTGCAGTAAAAATTAAAAAAAAAACTTTATTGTTGAAAATATTACATATGTCCCCCTTTCCCCCATTGACCCCTTCTAGCCCTCCCCCCACCCCAGGCCTTGACCACCCTATTGTCTGTGTCCATGGGTTATGCATATATATACTAGTATGTATACAAGTTCTTTGATTGATCACTTCCCACCCACCTGCTCTCCCTCCCCCACCTTCCCTTTGAGACACTGCAGCCTGTTCTATGATTGCAGTAAATTTTAAGGGACTGCCTCTCCCAGCCAGACTGATATTTGGGGCTGTGTCCAGTTGGTAAAGCTAGGGGTGGGGACTGAAAGAGGCTAGGGACATTGTGAATGGACGAACAAACCCCTGATAATCAGAGTTTTGAATTCAAAATAATATGCTATTTCTTTGAAGCCATTCAATTTCACCCTATTTCATTGTTTAGATATTTTGCCTTGGTTTTTACCTTGACTCAGTTTTACTCCTTTAGTGAGTCTAAGGATTCATCTCTTTCAGGTTCACCTTGTTGGGTGGTCCCTGATAAGGAGAACATTTTTGTTTGTGTTTTTCTTATCTCAACTTGACCCCTTGGGGAGTCCAAGGAGTCCACATCTTGGATTTCAGGGTGAATCTAAGAAATGGATGTCTCTTTCTCAGGGACTGTTGGGTGACACCTGGCACAGATAGTAGATAAGGAAGTGGAGAATGTGGCACGTCCTTAAATTGTCTTCTGAGGTGAGATCCGAGCCTAAATTTCTCATGACTGGGCTCTGACAAGCCCCTCCCATTGCCTTTGCTTCTTTCACTGTCATTAGGGTTTGCAGGATTGAGGTTAGGCCTGGAATCCCCAGTGTTCCTCTCAGCTGGAGTTCTGGGCTGCTGGTGCTGTTTCCACCTGCCAGCATGATCCTCCTCCTTCCCGGCATGTGGGAACCTGGCTCAGAGGACACTAGAACCACCCCTGTTGCAGGTTTTCTTCTGAAAATACGGCTTATTCTCATAAATCCTTTAAGACATACTTCCTTTTTCCGGGTTTTGTTTATAGCAACTCTAAAACACAAAGGGACATTTCTGAAAGAAAAAATAATGGCCAATAATCTCTTCATCAGACTTAATAATTTGCCTATTTTGTCTTCATTCCTTTTATGTTTGGCCACACGCATATATTTTGAAATAGTGCACGCAACTTTATATTGATTTTTCTACTTAATATATTGTAAAAAAAGTTTTCCGCTACATCATCTTCATAATTTAATTTACCATGACTGCTTGATATTCCACTGAGCTGATCTACCAAAATTTACCTAATTATTCACCAACTGATGAACATTATGATTTCAGTTTTTCCTCTTATGAATGCTACAGTAATGGATCTCTTCAAACATGTAGCTTTGGAATTTCTCCCAGGAATGGGATTACTGGGTCAAAGGGTATGAATAGTTTTATTGCTCTTGAGATATTTGCCCCATTGCCTTAAAATAAAGTTGTACCAGTTTTCAGAGTTAGCAGTAATTTGTGAGGATAGGAGTTTAACTATGATAATTTTGAGAGTTTCATGAAAGGATATGAAAACCGCTTTCTCTGGGTTTGAATCCCAGCTTTGCCACTTGCCACTTACCGGCTGTGTGACCTTGGGAAAGTTATCTAACCACCCTGAGCCTCAGTTACTGCCTCTGTAAAATGGAGCTAGCCATCGTACCCACCTTAGGAACGAGTTCGTTAATATTTGTATAGTGCCTAGGACAGTGGCTATGCAAGTATTTTGCACTGTTTTTATTTTTGTTGTTGTTGCTAAACACATCTCTCTAGTTCACAATGGAAAAAAAAGAAATAGTGGCTTTTAAAGTACTTTTACGTGTTTATTAACAGTATTTCTAAGACACTCCTTTTAAATCTTTTTTTTTTTCCTCTTTGGAAAGATGAATTCTAAATGTTAATTTATAGAACGTCCCTTCTGGTGGAGTTACTCATGTTATTTAGGACTCCTTCCTTAAACTTTAAAACAGAGAGCCCTTATCCATGTCAGCTGCCCAAAGGTGCAGGGCTGACAGCTGCTCATCTCTGAGGAGTTCCAGGGCTTACAGGCGGCCTCCCCGCTCAGGCAGGGGTGTAGCAAACACGTGGGTAAGTTGGGGTCTGTTAATGCAGAATCTCAGTTGCTTCCCAGGGGCGCAGAGGACCCTCCTGGCTGCGTTCCCGGTGCGTGGAGTGGACTCTCCAGCTCCGCGGTGATGCCCGGGACCTGCGGGTGGGGGCAGTGGTGAGGCTTTGGGCGGGCGGGCGAGGCGGGCAGAGTGGCATCCCGTGCTCCCTGATGGCTCCGTCAGCTTTCCTCTCCGTAATCCTGGTTGTTTCTGCAGACTCTCTGAATAATGCAATCCTTACGTGCGG
>NW_005366873.1:4177005-4216559 GCF_000412655.1 Myotis brandtii | reverse complement strand
GGGGCAGCTTCCCCAGGGATCTTCCCGGAGGGATCTTCCCGGAGGGAGGGAGGGAGGGCGGGAGGGCGCGGGGCGTGGATGCACCTGCCCCTCTAGGTTCTCCCGCGCCCTGGGAGCTGCTCCCTTGGCAGCCTCTGCCCCCTGCGCGGGGCCTTTTCCAGGCCGGGGCAGTCACAGCGGCCCGGAGATGATTCGTGGAGAGCGGCTCCTTTCTCTGGGAGCGACAATACCCTCAACATCCTGGGACCCGAACCTTCGGGGTTTTTCCACTAAATGCTTAGGACGCGTTTCTTGTAGGAAAAAACCCTCATGGGCCCACTGTCCAGAGGTAGCTGCTGTTCGGAATAGTCCCCTTTCCTTTTTTCCTACATAAATTATCCCCTCTCCTCCCCCCCCCTGTTTTAATTTAATTGTATGATAATGTTCAATTTTGAAGTCTGCTTATGTCACAACATTATTTTACAAACATACATACTGGCTGCATAATATTTTATTTTTAATTTTTTAAAACTTGATTTTAGAGAGAGAGGAAGGGTGGGGGAGAGAAAGAGAGAGAGAGAAGACACTGACTTGTTCCACTTATTTATGCATTTATTTGGTTGCTTCTTGTATGTGCCCTGACCTGAGATTGAACCCTCAACCTTGTCTTATCAGGATGATGCTCTAAAGGTTAGAGTCTAACCAACTGAGCTACCCGGCCAGGGCTGTGTCTAATTTGTATTAAGTATATATAGCCATTCCCCTGTTGTATATTTAGGTGGTTGGTTTTTCTTCTTTTTTAAAAAATAATTCTGTGGTAAACATCTTTTTGCATAAACTTGTTCCATATGAGGTTATAGTCTCATTATTATAATTCTTTGGGGGGAAGTGTGGGGATATTTTAAATTTCTATATCTCTCTCTGTCTCTCTTTCTCTCTCTCAGGCCAAGGCCGAAGGGGAGGAGAGTAATCCATTTATTTTCAACTCCCTGCCTTTTTTTAAAAAAATATATTTTTATTGATTTCAGAGAGAAAGGGAGAGGGTGAGAAAGATAGAAACATCAATGATGAGAGAGAATCATTTATCGGCTGCCTCCTGCACGGCCCACACTGGGGATCGAGTCCGCAACCCAAGCATGTGCCCTGACCAGGCATCAGACTGTTACCTTGTGGTTCATAGGTCAACGCTCAACCACTGAGCCAAGCTGGCTGGGCTGCCTTTTTTTGTTTTTGCTTTTGTTAATCCTCACCCAAGGGTATTTTTTCCATTGGCTTTTTTTTTTTTTAAGAGAGAGTGGAAGAGAGGGAAGGAGGAGGGGGGGAGAGGGAGAGAAACATCGATGTGAGAGACACATTGATTGGTTGCCTCCCATACGCACCCCTATAGGGGTCAGGAATCAAACCTTCAACCCAGGTAGGTGTTCTTGACCAGGAATTGAAACTGTGACCTTTGGTGCATGGGCCCAGGCTCTATCCACTGAGCCAAACCAGCTAGGGAGGGTTGAGGTGATTTGAGAGGTTACCCTGGGTCAGTGTGTTTAAGGTATAGCGCTACCTGACATTGTCATGGCTTCATAACTCATGGACACACCTTTTTGGGGTGTCTTCCTTTTTGAGGAGAATGAGTCCACTTGGAGAGGCTTTGCCTGTGCAGTTTGAGGAAGTGTCTTTCTGGGCAGGGACTCGACCTGACTTCGTGTTTTAGACACCCCACCCCCTGTTACCCTTTATATTGCAATTAAGTGTTAGGGTTGTTGCCTGGAGAGAGAGGCAACATTTCAGTCCCTTGGTGTATAAGGTGGAAGGGAAAGCATACAAAAGTCACTTATTAGTTATTATTAATTACTAGAAGCCCAGTGCACAGGTCGGGGCCGATTGGAGCCCATTGGGCCAGGCGGCAGGGGGGCAGGGGGGAGGGGAGGAAGCCGTGGGTGGTTGGCTTGGCCCCGCCTCCTGGTTGAACTCCCGGTCAAAGGGACAATTTGCATATTAGCCTTTTATTATATAAGATTAGTCCGCAGATGTACAGTATTGGAAAGGCTGGGCTTTAGTAACAAGTAACCTGTGTAGGATAGTATTCATGTTTGAATTGTTCACAGTCCTTTCTTAAGTTCTGCAAAATCCATTAGAAAACCTGAAACTGTCCAGGCCATTATTCTGTGCCTCATGTTCCTGGGACTTTGCTTGCAGGAACAGTGAGCTCTTCAATCCAAGGCTGCTGTCTTTACCCTCCTACTTTTGAGTGAGAGCAGGATTTCACTGTCCTGCAGTATAAACAAGTTCTGAATATCTCCTTAGCATTATTCTCAATTCCCAGGCCATTTCCAGATGACAGGCAGACCTGAATTATGTAACCTGTAGCTGGACATTTGTGTCAAGCTCTATAATGTCTTCCAAGTCTTTGTGGATCACTTAGAAGCTCACTGGATTAATAGTGTTGAAGCTTTTTAATCCAAATAATTTTAATTGCATTAGGAAGCCTGCATTTTAACAAGCCGGTAGTAGGTGTAGGCATTAAGATTGATACTGCTTAAATCTCTGAGAGCAGATACACGGTCTGTTATTTTTGACGATGTTGATGGACTGTATTCTTTAGACTTTCTTGAGCTCATTCTGTACTCTTAGAGATGATTTAACTATCTCAAATAATTATTTTAAATACTTAATATAAGCCAGTAACTTGAGGGTTCTCCCACCAGAGGATATGCCTATTTTATATGGCTGTGTGTGTGTGTGTGTGTGTGCGTGTGCGCGCGAGCGCGCGTCACCTCTTTGCTTGTAGGTGTGTGTGTGTGTGTGTGTGTGCGCGCGCGTCACCTCTTTGCTTGTAAAGGATAGAAATATCTCACACACTGCCCTCAAGGAGCTTGCAACCTAGTTGTGGGGATAAGACAAATACAGCTGAATGTTTCCAGTCAGGATACACTCCTACAGTCACAGTGTATTGCTGAACAATGATAATGCTCTAAGTGCCAACCCTAGGCGAATGGTCTGGAAGGAGAAGACCCGTGGGGTCTCAGTGTTTGCGGAAGACTCATGGAGAGGGTGGGATTGGAAGGGCCTTGAAGGAATGAGTAGGTTTGGGATCAAGGGAAGTGAAGTTATTGAAGTTATACCCTGAAAAGACAGGTGGAAAAAAGAAGAGAGCCTGGCCTGGCCTGGTGGCTCAGTAGGTTAGAGCATCATCCCACGCACCAAAAGCTTGTGGGTTCGATTCCTGGTCAGGATGTGTATGGGAGGAGGCAACTGCTCGATGTTTCTCTCTCCCTCTCCCTTTCTCTCTTTCTAAAAACCAATAAAAACATATCCTCAGGTGAGGGTTAAATAAATTAAAAAAAGAAGAAGAGTGCCTGGTTAGGAGAATTGTGTTTGTTGAGTTGTGGTGGGTAAAAGGTTAGATAGGGTCTCGGTTTGGGAGGAGCCCAAAGTCAAGAAGAGTGGCTGATCTTTGAAACCACTTCCACAACCGTCGTCATCATCAACAGCCTATTATTAGCAGCTAACCTTTATTGTACGCTTGCAACATGGTTCTAAGGGCTTTTTTTTTTTCATCCTCCAACAACTTTATGAAACAGATAACAATCATTATATCCTCTTTAGAGCAGAGGCACCGAGACATGAAGAAGTTAAGTCGCTTCCAGCTGGTATGCGGCAAAGTTGGGGTTCAGGCAGCCTAGCGTCAGCGTCTGTGTTCTTAGGAGCTTTACTAAGAGTGGAGAGCTCCTGATGCGACTTGCAGGCCCCCCTTGGGCTCTGGAGCCCCGCCTGTCAGGTCAGACAGAACTGGGCTCATATTCTGGCTCTCCCACTAACTGTGACCTTGGAAGTTATTTCTCTGAACCCCCGTTTTATTCTTTGTGAAAAAGAGATAATGATAATATTTCAGGGTTGCTGGGGGGATTAAGTGAAATAATATATGCAAATCCCCTAGCAGAATTAGAAGTAGGGAGGAAGCAGGCAGGACAATGATAGCTGCTATGAGCTTCTATTTCTCACATATACCCAGGGCCATAGAGGGATCTGTGAGAAAGAGAAGGAATGAGCGTAAGACATAATTCAGGTAGATCTTATTTGGTGTCACTTGCAATAGTAATTAGCCAACACAGATGCCGGATGCTGGATTCCTCCTTCCGGAACATCCCAAGAATGGACTGTGAGCCCCGGATGTGATTCCGCATTGCTCCAAGAACTGACTGCATTTCTCTTTGTCCTCTAAAACGTCGAGGGTGAAACCAGGACGTTGCCACTGCACGGCGCTCGGCACAGGCTCCGGTGCCAGTCATGCATTCCAGGGGCTGAATCGGGACTGCTGCAGTGACCAGGCTCCTTGCCTGCTGCTTCCTGCTTCCTGCCCACGGATCATTGTCCTGCATCTCAGAGAGGAAAATCAGATGTTCGAAAGGAGCTTATTTAATTGTCTATAAAGTTCAACAGTGCATGGAATATTTATAACTAAGACAAAGACATTTAAACAAAACATTAAGAAGAAAATCAATGGAAGAAAAACTGCTCTAACATGAAACGCTAATTAGAAATATGACTGTCAGAATTTATGGAGAAACAGCACTCAGCGGGCTTCTCACACTTGGGTTTCTGCACATTTCAAACTGTTCACTTGGTAGTTTTTGTCTGTGTGACATTCTGTGGTTATAGGCGTTGTAACGTTACTTCCTTCAAGAATTTCAAAAGCCACAGCGCAACGTGTCTACAAAGAACAATTTCTAGTCCCTTTCTGATGATCAGTCTACTTGTTCTGATAAACCTATTTGTACTTGTTTCTGTGTCCTTGGTAGAATTCAATTTGGCTTCCTGGGAACCATCAAATATTCTCTGTGGCTCTTAATCCAATATTGGTGTTGAAATTTGAGGATGTAAGAAGCTGTAAGGAAAAATAAAATTAAATAAATATGTCGTGTATCTGAAAATGTGAAAATTGTATTGAAATCCCAGAGTCACTGTAGAAGTTTTCAGTTTCAAATAAGGCTGGAGTCAGATCGCTACTCGCAGGTCTGTTTGGTGCTAAGTGGTATTTTGGAAAAACTGGGGTGTTGCCCATTGTTTCATTTTCCAAAATAACTTTTCAAATTGCTTTGCTTAATGTAAAAGGGGTTTGCATCCTCCAGAGCCTGCTGCTTCCCAAACACCAGGGACACTTCATTCCTAATTCATTCAAGTAAAAGAAGTATTTATTGAGCACCTACTATGTGCTAGGTGCTGACTTAGGTGCTGAGTGATGAATAGAACAGATGTGATCCTTATGGGTGGAGCCTACAGTCTAGTGGAGAAAACAAACATAAACCAAAATACATATAGATAACTATAAAAACATGCATTGAGATAAATAAGAAGAAGAAAAAGAAAGGATTTCTTTCAGTCCAAGGCAGGGGAATAGAGCTATGGGAATACTGAAAAGTTTACTCATACAAAATAGAATTCTATTCAAACAAACAAACAAAAACCACACACACACACACACACACACACACACACACACACACACACCAAAGAGCAAAGATGAAAAGTGATTATGCAAAAAGTGTGTAGGTGTCAAGGAAGTTAAATACTTCAAGTTGACATTAGTTATCCAGTGAAGTGTCACTAAATGGAATTCTGTTTCAGGACACAGAACTTGATTCCATGGCTATGCTGAGACCATGAACAGTGAATCTTCTCACAGTTTGGTCTCTTTAGTTAAAGCCGCATCATACCCACTGCAGTGTCACTCCTGAGTCAGGGCCACCGTGAACACGCCTGATCAGGGGACTGCTCCGTCATTGCTCATCCTGGGAAGATGCAGTTCTGTTCTGGGAAGCATCCTGAGTGTGCAGGCCAGCGGGTCCGGGGTTCTCCCCTCTGCCCTGCGGCTGCTCCTTTGGTCAGTGAGCTTGGCTTCCCTGAGATTTCAAATATGAAGGGGTTGAGCCTGACAACCTTAAAGAATGTTTCTAGGTTCAAATTGCATTTCAGAAGAGATGGACAGCAGGAGAACGTTTGGGGTAGAACCACTTCATATTTGTTAATGAACAAAATAAACTAACAAAATAGAAACAGACTCCTAGGTACAGAAGATAGACTGACAGCTAGCTGTCTGAGGGGAGGGGTTTGGGGGCCTGGGTGTAAAAGGTGAAGGAATGAAACAAAAACAACAACAACAACTCATAGACAATAGTATGGTGATTACTAGAAGGAAAGGGGGTTAGGAGGATGGAGGAGGGAGAGGGCAAAGGGGGGACCTAACAAAATAGAAACAGACTCCTAGGTACAGAAGATAGACTGACAGCTAGCTGTCTGAGGGGAGGGGTTTGGGGGCCTGGGTGTAAAAGGTGAAGGAATGAAACAAAAACAACAACAACAACTCATAGACAATAGTATGGTGATTACTAGAAGGAAAGGGGGTTAGGAGGATGGAGGAGGGAGAGGGCAAAGGGGGGGACAAATGGTGATGGAAGGAGACTTGACTTAGGGTGGTGAACATAAAATACAATATACAGATGACGTGTTATACACCTGAACCTATATAATTTTATTAACCAATGTCACCCAATAAATTTAACAAAAAAATATCTCTTGGCCAGCATGGCTCAGTGGTTGAGCGTTGACCTATGAACCAAGAGGTCATAGTTTGATTCCAGGTCAGGGCACATGCTCAGGTTGTGGGCTCCATCCCATCAGGACTTGTAGGAGGCAGCCAGTCAATGATTCTCTCTCATCATGTATGTTTCTATCTCTCTCTCCCTCTCCCTTCCTATGTGAAATAAAAAAATAAATATTAAAAAAAGTTTAAAAAAAGACAACATATTCATGGTACAGTAGAAGGCACACTGGCCTGGAATCTGAAAGCTCCAGGCTCAGCAATACCACTGACTCCTGGAATGACTCGATTTATGATACTCAAGGCCCAGAGCACAGATGAGCTCCTGTGGGCTGCCACTGTGGTCAGAGACAAGGAGGTTTCATAGTGGGTAAGCGGTCAGGTTCGGGGTTCAACTCCAGAACACTCCACTAGGTAGCAGTGTGCACTCCGGCAGGACATTTGCCCTTCTCGAGCCTCAGTTTTCTCATCTATAAAATGGAGCCTCTGTGTCTCATCTGTAAACACTCCTCTTTTCCTCCAGGGTTGGAGCAGGGATGGGGGCTAAGGTGGTTAGCACAGTACCTGGCACATAGTACGCTGTCATTTTTCTTGTTAAGTTGCTATGGCTTCTGTTACTGTAGTTCTTTCAGGTGGGCACGTCATATGTCACCCCCTATGTCTTGGTGTCCTGCTCATGGTTTTGAAAGTCCAGTGTGCTTTGTGAACCCTCAGATGGTCTCCAAGGGCGAGGTGGGAGGACTGAGCAGGTGGATGCAGAGGGCTGGAGGTCTGTCAGTCTGCAGCTTGGCTGTTTCTGAGGGAGGGCTTGGCCGCAGCGGGAACGCAGGTCTGTCTTCCTCCGGCCCTGACAGACTGAGGCACATGCACACACACTTCCATCCAGGCAGACGGGCCAGCCCACAGATGGCCACAGAGTCAGGCATTTGGTGACTGTCATTCACAGCTCCTGCCCTGTCATGCCAGAGGCAGCTGAGGGCACCTCGGACTTTTTTTCATCTCTACATGGACCCTGCCCCCTTTCAGCCTCCAATAGGAGGACACCCCTGTTTTAAATGTCTTGAAAACAATGATATAGACTTTAAAAACAATAAAACCCAGAAACTGTGAGTGGAGGGTTTGGAGGCGGGCACCTGTTGTCATGCAGGCTGCCCGGAGGGAAAGCCATTAGTTTGCTTGGCAAAGCCACTGGAATGTTCTTGGTGGGGGCAGAAGCCCGGGAGTGGGTGGTGGGTTTGCTCCCTGGGTGTGTTGCCTCCTTCCCAGCAGATGGGGCTGAAGGAATTTCCTGAGGGAGGAGGGACGGCCCAGCCAGGGAAGGCCCGGCCGGGGCTGTTTTCCTGTCCAGATGTCCCATTCATAAAAACCCTCCTCCTCCTTCTCCAGATGGCACTGGCCACTGCCCGCTTTCCCCCACCTCAGGGGTTCATTTCTCTCCGAGTGGGGGGTGGGGGGAGAACTGTCAGCTAAAAAGGTGGCAGGAGCCTCCCTCTCGCAGCTCCATCGTGTTACCACTCACCTGGCTCCCTTGATGGATGGCCTCGGCCTTGCTGGGTCGCATGTTCAGCTGTGAGTCAGGATCTGCCAAGGGTGTTTGGCCAGCGCTGGGACTCACCCACAGGGTGAGCCAGCCTGGGCTCCGGGTGACAGCGACGGCTCACCTGGGGGCCGGGAGCGGTGGGTGCCTGGGGGAGGCTGACCCACCTTCCATGGCTCGGCTTGGTGGGAACTTGCTCTTCCCTCCAGCTTGACCCCCTTCGACTGGGGTGCTCAGTAAGGCTGGGGGAGACAGGTGTTTCCTGGGGGTCAATTTGCCCAGCTGCTCCTTGCAGGGGAGAGCTGCCCTCCCATTCTCACTTCCTGCTCCCCCTGTGTGCTCCCGGCCTGGCCCCATTCCCTTTGTTCCTCTTTTCTTTCTACTTCTTTCTCGCAATCTCTGTCTCTGTTCTCTCTATTCTGGCAAAACTGTAGACGTGATTTGCTAAAACTCATGAAAAATCTTGACTCTGTGTGGCATGTCTGTTTGGGGCAGTTGCTTGATGGAAGAGGCAGGGGTAGCTTTCCTCACATTCCTAGCTGACCACGCAGGGCAGTGAATGAAGAAGGGACACGTCTACGGAAGGCATTTCCCTCCTTGGTCAGGGCTGCATGAGGAGCTGTGGACAGAACTGGCCCTGTGTCCTCAGAGGCACTGTCTCCCTCTGCTGTCAGACCTGTCTCCTCTGCTGTGGGTGGGCGCAAACCTCCCTGGCAGACACTTCCAAGAAAATCCTGGGTCCACCTATCTCTTAGGGCTCGTGTAGGCTTGAGAGACCCCAGGGGAGACTTAGACGTCCAAGCTCACCCTTCTATGTAGTATCTGCAGTACAGGGATCCCCATGCTATACTATAGTATATATATATATTTCTTAATTGATGTCTCTACAGAGAGGAAGGGAAAGGGACAGAGAGCTAGAAACATCGATGAGAGAGAAACATCGATCAGCTGCCTCCTGCACACCCCCCACTGGAGATGTTCCCGCAACCAAGGTACATGCCCTTGACCGGAATCGAACCCAGGACCCTCCAGTCCGCAGGCCGACACTCCATCCACTGAGCCAAACTGGCCAGGGCAATATACTGTATTTTTTAAAGGGAGTGTTGGTTAAAGCAAGGAATCCCCTCTGCTAATCCTGTCTGCCATCAGGTCCCGGGCATGGAGTGTCAGTGACGCTGGACTTATTTTCACAGTTGCCTTTTTTTTCCTTTTCTTTTTCTTTTTTTTTTTAAAGATAAGGATTATTATTATTTTTTTCCCACAGTTGCCTTTAAGCCCCATAAAGACCAACTTTGGAAGGTGATGCTGGCCTTGACACGGTTGCTGCCGCTCCCTCAGCCTCAGACCCCACTGAGGGGTTTCATCGCAGTTCTTCTTAACTTGTTATTTTGAAATAATTTTAGACCTACAGAAAAATGGCAAAAATAGCACAGAGAGTTCCTGTGTGCTTGTCACTCAGCTTCTCCTAGTGTTAACGTCCTGCATAACCTCGATACATGTATCAAAACCAAGAAAGGAATATTGGCGCAATGCTGGTCACCAAATACAGATATGTTCATTTTTATTTTTTGGATTTTGGCAGTTATTCCATAAATGCTTCTTTTTTCTATTCCAGGATGCAATCCGGGATCCCACATGACATTTAGTTGTCACATTTTTATAGCCTTGTCCAGTGTATGACAATTCAATCTTTTCTTGTCTTTCATGACCTTGTCTTTTTTTTAAATTCTCACCAGAGGATATTGTTTTCCCATTGATTTTTAGAGAGAGTGGAAGAGAAGAGAGAGAGACACTGATGTGAGAGAGACACATTGATCAGTTGACTTCCTCACACTCCCGACTTGGGGCTGGGGGAAAAACCTGCCACCCAGGTACCTGCCCTTGACCGGGATTCGAACCCTTGACCCTTTGGTGTGCCTGCTGATGCTCTACCACTGAGCCACACTGGCCAGGGTGACCTTGACACTTTGGAAGAGTACTGGCTTGTTATTTTTTTTAAAACAAAGACCACTCAACTTTTTTTGTCAAAGGCCAGATAATAAATATTTTCGGCTTTGCAGGCCATATGGTCTCTGTTGCAGCAACTTAGCTTTATGCTGAAGCATGAAAACAACCTTAGATAATATGTAAATGAATGGGTGTGACTATGTTCCAGTATAACTTCACTTATGAAAATGGGCAGAGGTCCAGATTGGCCCTCGAGCTGTAGTTTTGCAACCCCTGCTGTAAAAAGACCGTAGATTTCCTCTGATATGTTCTCATGACCAGATTGAACTTATGCATTTTTAAAGTAAGAGTCCCACAGAAGGGACATGCCATGTCAGTGCATCACTTAATCGCTTGGGTAAGGTGGTATTAACTGTAAAGGTAAAGGTTGATTTTCTCCCCCTGTGGGATTAAGAATATCTCCAGGGAGATCCTGTAAGGTTATGCAAATATCTTGTTTCTCCTGAAACTCCTGCCTGCTAATTTAAGCTCCTCTTTGGTGGAACTTGCCTGTAGCAGTTACTGCTGTGGTTCTGATGCTGAATTTCCGTTTCACTCTTGTCTTCTACATTTATTAACTGGAATTCTCTTCTAAGGAAGAGCTGCTCTTTCTTCCACATTAATTTGTTTATATCAGTAAAAACTCATAGATATTTTTTCAGTTTTTGGATTAGGATATTCACCATTTTTGAGGTGGCTGCCAAATACCCCTCTTTTGGACTTTGGTCTCATTTAACACTTGACCACTTTCTTGATTTCATAGTTGGCTTTCGTTTACTTGTGGGCATCAGGTGGCCTCCGACCTCATAGGTCGCTCTTCATTAACTTGTTAATGGCAGAAGGCAGTTATCTTTCAGCCCGAGCACTGGCCAAGCTTACACGCGCCATCTACCACGCAGGTGGCTGAGTTGCAGTGGGAGGCCAGCCTCAGGGCGGTTGGAGCCTGTTGGGTGCTGGGTAATTGGTTTCCATGAATCTTGTTGGGTGGAGGAGGAGTTTGTAGTATTTTCGGGTACATGCCAGGTCAGGTTTGAATTGTGAGTGTCACCTAACACTCACAATTGCTCTTAAGAGCTCCTTTTTTATTCTGTTTGTTGGGAGACGTTAAGGGTAAAAACCTGACTTAGGTGCAGAGTTTAAAGTGAATAGGATTTCATTGCTTTTGTAGGCACATTTCTAGATAAAAGTAAAATGTCAACTTAAATGGCTCCATTAGAAAGCCAAACAGGCTTCCAAAATATGAGCCATCTGATCTGTTTTTAAACACAAAATTCACGTGTTGAGTCAGCTTTCTGAAGTAGGAGAAACTTCTAGTACTCCCCATAATTAAAATGATTGCTTTAGTAACCGCATGGAATATTAGGTGAACAGCCAATGAGTGTGACTCTTACATTTTTGTTCGCCCTTTAAGTGATTTCAGGAAGTGTGCTTTACATAGGGCTATCTGATGGTGATGGAAGAGAGAAAAATCAGAGCATGTACTCTGACTAAGAACAGGGCTGTATCCCTCACTTCGAAAGATTTTTTAACTAATGCATTTTGGAGGGAAGGGTGAGTAAATTTACTCAGCCTTTAAAGAAATTCATAGAAAGAATTCTCCCAGACTATCAGTTAAGGAAACACACACACACACACACACACACACACACACACACACACACACACACGGATAGAATTATCATTTGCCCAAGACATTGTTAAAGTCAGAAAAAAGAGGGGGAGCTTCTGATCTTGCTCTGTTATAAAATTCACGGACAGAGCCTCATAAATTAACACACACACACACACACACACACACACATACAGGGATAGAATTATCATTTGCCCAAGACATTGTTAAAATCAGAAAAAAGAAGGGGGAGCTTCTGATCTTACTCTGTTACAGAATTCACTGACAGAGCCTCATAAATTGCAGCTTAATTTGTACCTTCTTTAGGGTAGAAATGTGTGTGCTACGGAGTCCTGTGGCAGTTCAGGCAGGTTCCCACTGGTCACTGAGAAGTTGCATTCAAAACTTGGCACGCTTTTTCTATGAACATTTTCATCTCTCCTGAGATGTCAAATTGGATGAGAAGCCGAGCTACTAGTACTTAAAAATAAATTATAAAAGGGAACCACAGACGTTCACTATGTGTTGATTTCACTCTCTGTGCAGCAGCCTAATAAAGCCCATGCTCAAGGCCCTGGCTGGGTAGTTCAGTTGGTTAGGGCATCATCCCAATATATCAAGGTTGCAGTTCGATCCCCAGTCATAGCACATACAGGAAGCAACCAATGAATATATAAATAAATGGAACAGCAAACCGGTCGGTCGGTCTCTCTCTCTCTCTCTCTCTCTCTCTTCCTCCCTCTCTCAAAGATAAATTAAAAAATAATAAAGTCCCATGCTTGAGTGAGCTGGAGATCTCTTGAACTTAGGGCCACCAAAAGAATCACTCCACCAATGTAATATGAACGAGACAGGTGGAGAACGATGGTGTCATATCTGGATGATTGTGGTAGATCCTGACATCTTGAGAAGTGAATTGATTCCCAAGGTCTAGTTTTAGCATAGGTTCCTGGGTCTGCCTCTGAGAGAGCCACATGCTGGAAATGACGTGAAGACTGGGTTTGCTTTGTAAAAGGAGGCCATTGGACCAGCTGTTGGTTTTGGGGGGAGAAAACATTGTGTGGGCCCTTGCTGTCCTGCCTGGATTTGTGATCGTGTTGGAAGCTCGGCACTTTCCCACGTAACCTTACAGAGTCATTGTCATCATGTCCTTGGCGGGCATTTCATTCCATCAAGTGCACAGCGCATTTCATGTAACCGCTGGAGGCCTGGGAGATAAGAGTGGAAAAGGGCCCTGTGCCCTTCTGAGCGGTGGGTGATCTATTTTCGACTTGGAGACTGGTGACAAATTTGTCTTCTGTCAGGTCAAACTCGCAGGACCTTCTTGTTTTCTGTTCTTCTGTTGACAGCTGTGTCCGTGTTCAGAATGGTCATAGGGTAGCTGGAAGATAGCTCTGGCATTTAAACACCTAGATAGGAAAGGGTGGTGGAATGTTTTTTTTTTCTTCCCTTTGCTATTTTGGGCAGCAAGTCCCTAGTAGTCCATAGTGAGAAGTGAAGAAGTGAGGAGAGCCCTTTGGGAGGGTGGGCAGGAAAAGATGCCCAACTTCTGGTGTGGAAGGCACAGAGGGAGCAGTATTTCTACCACTGGTGGGTTTCAGTACCCACAGAGGAATGGCTGGAAGGAGGATGGAAAATAAAGTTTGGATGTGAGCTAGCCTTGGGTGGAGAGAGGGTATGGAGAAGAAAAAAGGCAGTTTTTAAAATTAAATTGCTGTATAAAATAAAACTCATGCACTGAAAATTGCATTTCTATCATAATTTTATACAATGTAAGATCTTTGTTGTTGTTCATCCTCACCAGAGGATATTTTTCCATTGACCTTTTAGAGAGAGTGGAAGAGAGAGGGAAAGACAGAGTGAAACATCAGTGTTAGAGAAACACATTGATTGGTTGCCTCCTGCACACGCCTGGACCAGGGCCCGGGCCTGGGAGGAGCCTGTAACCAAGGGACATGCCCTTGACCACAATTGAACCTGGGACCCTTTGGTCTGCAGGTGGACCAAAGCCAAACCGGCTAGGGCATAAGATCTTTGCTTTAAAAACACAATGGTGCGGTCTGACCTAGTGGGAGAACATTCTAGAGACCCCGTTAATCCTCAGCAGTGCTTGAGACAAATTCGAGTAGAACTTAGTTTAAGTGCCAAATCCCAGCGTCTTGCATCCACATATGTTAGCCATTGAGCTTTGACAAGTTCTTTATTGTTCTCATCTGCAAAATGAAGCCAGCGCTACCTGCCTGCCTCACAGGGCTGTTCCAAGTGTCCAAGGTACAATGTTATGCTACATTGGCAGGGATGTTTAGATATTTTGTAAAACCTGTACTGGAAACTAGGGGTGTCACTCCCAGACCTCACTTTCCTCTATTTATTTATAGTGGCCATTGATTCTTCGCCTCATCCCTCCTTTACCCAAGGCCGTGGCTCCTTCTGAGATTCTGATGAAGGGAAGGGCCTCCTCCCCTCCCCACACACAATTTAGGGGTTCACACTTTGTTCTTTTTTTTTTTTTATGTGATTATAATATATGAAAAAGGCAGTGAGGTAACTATTCATTTGCTTTTTATGTGGACGAGGGCAGAACTGTAGCTAACTTTCTAGTGGAACATTTGTAGGAGAGGAACAAGAGACAGAGGCGAATATAGCTTACTTTTTTCTGGACAATTCTATCTTACCTGAATACAAATTAATATTATTATTTTAATCATAATTCCATGGGGAATACCCTTTTCCTTTGTAATTCTGCTTTGTCTACCAAAGAAGCTAGTCCCAGAGAATCCTGGGCTGCCCATCTAGTTACCTTGTTTTCTAGCAGCATACTTCAGGCTACTTCACGGGTCGCTGTTGTTAGACACCCAAGTTCAGTGGAAAGGCCCACTGAAAGCATGACATAAACACTAACATAACCAGGCTATTTTTGACATGTGTGAAGGTAACTATCTGGGACAAAAGCACATGAGTTTTTGTGTTGTTGTTTTTT
Source organism: Myotis brandtii (assembly GCF_000412655.1). Classification (NCBI taxonomy): domain Eukaryota; kingdom Metazoa; phylum Chordata; class Mammalia; order Chiroptera; family Vespertilionidae; genus Myotis; species Myotis brandtii. The sequence continues at coordinate 4,201,876 of NW_005366873.1, read as the reverse complement.
TCTAGAGAACCCACAATTCAGTTTTATTCAGAGCAAAGAAAAGATATTTTGATCATACTGGAAGAAACTCAGCCATAGGTTTGGAATCTGTACCCAAACTACACATGCAATGAAGACAATATTCTGCTAATACAATTGATTTGCTGCTGCATTTGTCTACTGTTTGCCTAATATTAACAATTATAAACAGAGCAGTGCAACTAGTATTTGGAACAATCCTTACAGTGTTACAGTGTCAGGCACAACTTTTCACTTCTCTTCACACCACTGGTTCTCTTTGCGTACCTGGGCTTCCTCTTCTTCAGTAAAGTCATTTTTTATATTGAAGGTCTTGCGAATCTCTTCAGGGGTTTTCCCCTTGATCATATTGGCAACAGTCTTGCATGTAACATCAAGCAAACCTTTGATGTCTAAATAGTTTGCAGCCAGAATTAGTTCAAATAGTGTTCCTTGGTCAACTTTGAGGAATTCTTGGTCCCAAACAGGAATATCATCTGTTCGCTTTTCTTTGTTCTCATCATCCTCAGGAGGAGGAGGGTCATCCTTGTGGTGGGTGCACCACTGAATAACCTTTTTTAATATTGCTGCATTAACATTTGGTAGAGGAACTGGGTCATCATCGCCTTCATCATCCATTCCCAAATCTTCTAACATGGTCTTGATAGTCACAGATTGTTTGGCAATTTCAACATCAACTTCAAATATCTCTCCATCAGAACTCTGCAATTTAATTGAAGGCATGGTGCTCGGTCTCAAGGAGAGAGCGGGCCGGACGCTGACGAGAGCCGGGCAGCGTCAGCAGAACCAAAAGGAAAAAGGTGGAGAACAAGGCCACTTACCAGGGGTTCACACTTTGAAAGCCAGTTGAGAACCTCTGATTTGACTGTGTTTTTTCTTCTATGGAAGTTATGATTCGATCTCAGAGAACTAGGTTTTCATAGATGCCTGGCGTTGGGAATTTTCTGCTTGTGTGCCTCTTCCTCCATCATTTATATTTCCAGTGGGAGAAAGCATTAAATTATGTTCTTAGTATGAGCTCAGTGCTTTCCTAGTACTGCCCCCCTTCAGCGACAAGCGGCAAGATTGCAAACTGACAAAAGCAAGATTGCAATTGCAACAAAAGGCAAAGTTGAGTCACATGGTACCGACAGGGAAAGTGGTAAGATATTAAAAGTAGATAAGTCAAAAGCACCCAATTCATATTTCCCTTCCCATTCTTCAAATGTCATAGCTAACCAGAAGGCAAACTTTTTTTAAAAAAATGAATCTAATTATTGTGGTTTAAATCATTCATGATATATTTATAGCTGAATGATTAGGTTGGTTGATGTGGCAGAACTCTCAGATCGTATTTATGGTCATTGATGGTTTTATGCATTATTAGAGAGAAGCATAGTTACACCAAATTAAACAGAGACATCTGATCCAGACATCAGTTCAGTAATTTCATGGGAAAAAATAAATCTAAATGAGCAAAAAATGTTGTGGTATTAACTCCAATGTGATGGTATTACAAGTTTTCCCAGTTAATTAGTAACACATTGTAGAACAAATGTTTGAAACAGAAATCTCATGTTTTAGCATTATAAAAAAGAGCCCTGCATTAGAAGGCAGGCGAGGGGTCCCAGCTCTCTCACCACCGTGCTGTGTGACCTTGGGCAGATCACTTCACCACTCTGGGAACCCAGGAAACAGGACTATGTATCTTAAATGACGGAAGACTCTTGCAGTGTTAACATGTTGTGGCTTTAAATTTAATTCTGTGATGATTGCTGCTTCTGAAAAAAAGTCCTGTTAACATTTAACATAATGCAGAATAGTGGCCAAATTGTATGTGCATAGTTCAGCATATTGTCACCATTCTAACCCATCCTGGATTAAGAAATGAAATGTTATCAATATTCCAGAACCGCCCCCCCCTTGTTGTCTCTGAATTGAGTGTTACTCCTAAATGTGTGTGTGTGTGTGTGTGTGTGGTGTGTGTGTTGTGTGTGTGTGTATGAGAGAGAGAGAGAGAGAGAAAGAGAGAGAGAGAGAGAGATATTAAGGTGATAAAATTTTTTAGAAATTTGGAAGTTTAACATTAAAAATCAAAAGCTTTATTTATTTGGAATCCTGTTAATCCAGTTCACAATCCCCTATCGACTATTTTGAATTTCTGAATAATTCTGAAAACTGAAAGTTTTTAGCAAAATTATTTTGCAACACTGTCTTACAAAGGGCAAGTGGCTGTTTGTGGTCTTTATTTATCCTACATGGTGTGACTGTCCATGTTCTTGCTAAATAAATGTCCATATGTTTGATGATAAATGCTGCCCTTGGACCCCAGTGGGGTTGAATGCACAGCACATGTGCCATGCTTCTTTGAAATCAAAGAGATTCTAAATTCCAAAGCAAATCTGGCCCCAAGGATTTTGGCTGAGGGATTGTGGATTCAAACCACAGCAAATTGTTTATAGGTGGTACACCCCAACTTTTTTATTGCTTAGATTTACATGATCTTTATCTGAAAAGATAAGCACGCACAGTTCTAGTTAACTACCTGGTGCATTATTGGACATTTTTCTTCTAACCATACATTTAAAAAAAAGCTCACTTCAATTTTGGACTAGTTTAGATTTAATAATACATTGCACCCTAGCTGGTTTGGCTCTGTGGATAGAGCATTGGCCTGCGGACTGAAGGATTCCGGGTTCAATTCTGGGCAAAGGTACATGCCCAGGTTTTGGGCTTGATCCCCCAGTAGGGGGCGTGCAGGAGGCAGCCGATCAGTGATTCTCATCATTGATGTTTCTCTCTGAAGTCAATTATATATATATATGATGAAAAGTTGCAAAAATACTAGAGAGTTCTCATCTACCCTTCTTTACCCAGCTCCCCCTAATGTTACCGCCTTACATAACTAAGGTACACTTGTCAAAACTGAGACATTAACATTGGGTATTGTACTATCGACTAAATTATAGACATTATTCAGACTTCCTCAGTTTTTCACTGATGTCCTTTTTCTGTCCCAGGATCCCACATGGGCATTTAGTTGTCATGTCTCCTTGATCTCCTTGTCTGTGATAGTTTCTCAGTCTTTCCTTATTTTTCACAACCTTAAGGAATGAAAAATAAGCTTTGAGGAATATTGGTCAGGTTGTGACAACACAGGTGGACCTTGAAGGCATTATGCTACGTGAAATAAGCCAGACAGAGAAGGACAAATACTGTATGATCTCACTTAGACATGGAGCAGGGGGAACTGAAGGAAGGGGGTCAAAAGGGACACACTTCCAGTTATAAGGCAAGTCAGTCCCAGGGATGTAGGTACAGCATGGCAACTATGGTCAACACTGCTGCGTGGTGCATAGGGAAGTTGTTAAGAGAGTAATTCCTAAGAGTTCTCATCCCAGGGTGAAACTATTTTGTCTTTTCTTTTTATTGTATCTATGTGAGATGATGGATGTTAACTAAACCTGTTGTGGTAATCATTTCACAATATCTGTAAATCAAACCATCATGCTATATGCCTTAAACTTATACAGTGATACATGTCAGTTTTTTTCTTGAGCTCCCTCCCCCCCCAACAATTGGAAATAAAAATAATACTGGTCAGATATTTTGTAGTAGTCCAGGGGTCCTCAAACTACGGCCCGCGGGCCACATGCAAATACAAATATTGTATTTGTTCCTGTTTTGTTTTTTTACTTCAAAATAAGATATGTGCAGTGTGCATAGGAATTTGTTCATAGTTTTTTTTTAAAACTATAGTCCGGCCCTCCAACGGTCTGAGGGACAGTGAACTGGCCCCCTGTTTAAAAAGTTTGAGGACCCCTGTAGTAGACCTTTCAGGCATTTGTTTGCTCATTTAAATTATTGTTTGTAAGCTTTTTAAAATGAAACTTCTAATTTTGAAATCATGGTGGATTAACATGCATTGTATAAAATAACACAGAGAGACCTGCGTATCTTTTACTCAGTTTTCCCCAATGGTAACATCTTGAAATCTATAGTCCAATATCACAACCAGGATATTGCCATTGATACAGTCAAGGTACAGAGCATTCCCATCACCACAAGGACCCATCATCCAGCCCAACTCTCTTGTACCCGCTTGGTTCAGCTCATGTTGATTGAGGTCTCCTGTGGGTCAGGCTCTGCTCAGGCCCTGGGAGACAGAGGTTAGCTTAGCTTCTGGGAGACAGACATGAACAAGGAGACATATGTGCAGAAGATAGAATGTCAGCTAGTAAGTGCTGTGAACTAACATCAAAAGACTAAGGACTCAGAGAAAGAAGGAAATTCAGAATTCTAGCTTCTCTTGAAAATTGAGAGCTTGGTCACATTGGGCCAGACTTCCCTCTTAGCACAGTAGGTGTTGTTTGTCTCCCCACTCCCCTGCCCCTTTATTCTGTTATTCTGTTGTATTGTATTGATTGACTTTTGTATGGTGAACCATTCTTGCATTCTGGGAATAAATGCCACTTGGCCACGGTGTACAATTAGCTTAATATGCTGCTGAACTCAGTGTGCCAGTATTTTGTTGATGATTTTGTGTCAATATTCATAGGATGTATTGGTCTGTAGTTTTCTTGGTATCAGGGTTATGCTAGCCTATTAGAATGAGTAAGGAAGTGTTCCCTCCTCATCAATTTTTTTGGAGAGTTTGAGAATGATTGGGGTTAATTCCTTAAATGTTTGGTAGAATTAACCAGTGAAGTCATCTGAATTTTAAGTCTTTATTGTTGAGATTATTACAGACTCTTCCTGCCCCTCCCCTTCCCTCTGAGAATCGTCAGTCTGTTCTATTTCCATGCCTCTGATTCTATTTTATTCACCAGTTTATTCTGTTCATTAGATTTCTTATTTGTTTATTTTGATTTTTGGATTCAATTGTTGATAGGTATGTATTTGTTGCCATTTTGTTGTTCATTTTTTTTTCTTTTTTTCTTTTTCTTCTTCTTCCTCTTCTTAAAGAATACCCTTCAACATTTCATACAATACTGGTTTGGGGTGATGAACTCCTTTAGCTTTTTCTTGTCTGTGAAGCTCTTTATCTGACCTTCAATTTTTTTTTAATATATATATTTTATTGATTTTTTACCGAGAGGAAGGGAGAGGGATAGAGAGTTAGAAACATCAATGAGAGAGAAACATCAATCAGTTGCCTCCTGCACACCCCCAACTGGGGATGTGCCTGCAACCAAGGTACATGCCCTTGACCGGAATAGAACCCGGGACCCTTCAGTCCGCAGGCCGACGCTCTATCCACTGAGCCAAACCGGTTAGAGCTGACCTTCAATTTTAAATGATAGCTTTGATGGGTAGAGTAATCTTGGTTGTAGGTTCTTGCTATTCATCACTTGAAATATTTCTTGCCACTCCCTTCTGGCCTGCATAGTTTCTGTTAAGAAATCAGCTGACAGTCGTATGGGTACTCCCTTGTAGGTAACTAACTGCTTTTCTCTTGCTGCTTTTAAGATTATCTCCTTGTCTTTAGCCCTTGGCATTTTAATTATAATGTGTTTTGGTGTGGTCCTCTATGGGTTCCTCTTGTTTGGGACACTCTATGTTTCTTGGACTTATAAGTCTATTTCTTTCACCAGGCAGGGGAAGTTTTCTGTTATTATTTCTTCAAATAGATTTTCAATATCTTTCTCTTCTTCTGGCACCCCCATAATGAGAATGTTGGTACAGTTAAAGTTGTCCCAGAGGTTCCTTACACTATCTTCATATTTTTGGATTTTTATTTCTTCTTGCTCTTCTAATTGAGTGTTTTTTTGCTTCCTCATATTTCAAATTATTGATTTGATTCTTGGAATCCTCTACTCTACTGTTGAATCCCTATATATTATTCTTTATTTCAGTCAGTGTATGCTTAAGCGGCCCACATAGGTACTGGACCAGCCTGTTCCATGCTGCCACACCTCCTACCAGTCTCAGTGTGCTTTCTTTTTTACCTATCTAGTTGTAGGACTTCCATTCAGCCAGTTTTCCAGTGGTTCTGTATGATGGTTGTTCTGTATTTCAGTTGTAATTTTGATGTCACTGTGGGAGGCGGCAAGTAAAGGTATTTACCTATGCTGCCATCTTGGTCCCCCTTCCTTCCCTGGATCTGTTGGGAGGCTTTTGAGTAATGATTCAATTTCCTTATTTGTTACAGATTTTCTCAGCTTTCCTATTCCTTTATGGGTCAGTTTTGGCAAATTGTGTGTTTGGCATTTGCCCATATCAACCATGACCATTTTTAAACAAAATAGTGACTTTGGCAAAATAGTGACTTTTGTCTATTTGATTTTGGTTACTTTTTTGTCTAATCATGAAAACTCTCATTTTAAATAGCATATTATTTCTTTACAAAGTAAAGTATCAAGGAACATGAGGGTTTTGCTTGTTATTATTATTGATGTATGTTCTATTTTTGTAAAATATTTAATAAAATATTTTACTGTGTGTCTTCTGACCCATTAAAAGTGGGAAAGTATATACAAGATTATCAGGCTACAGTTGCCAAATGGAAGAGGGGTTGGTGAGACAGGTGAACAAGGGGAAGGGATTAAGATGTACAAATTGCCGGTTATAAAAACAGTCACGGGGATATAAAGTACAACATAGGGAATACAGGCAATAATATTGTAATAACCATGTATGGTGTCAGGTAGGTACTAGACATCATGGTGATCATGTTGTAAGTTATATAAATGTCTAATCACTATGTTGTATACCTGAAACTAATATATTGTCTGTTAATTGTAGAGAAATTAAAAAGAGGACTATGAGGCTATATAAAAACGTTTTCAACATACTAGTTACTTACAGTTTAGATAGAGGGATTCTATGGAATTTTGATAAGTTTTCATTATCAACTGACAATTATCCTCACTCTTGTAAACTGACGTTGCTTTTATATGGTCTTTAGTCCATTTAATTGGTACAACAGAATGAACTGTATTAGGCTCAAGTTGAAATTTCTCCAGTTTCTTTTCAGCAACTGGTTCAGAGCCCACAGAAGCAACCCCCATCTCTGTGGTGCGAGAGCTCTGTGACTGCCTCTGACTCCCAGGGCGGTGTTTTCTGGTGGAGAGTCATTCATTCAACAGTTCTTTATTGAGCACCCGCCATGTGCCAAACACTGTTGTGACCATCGATATTCCAGTGACACAAAATGCAGAAGCAATCAAAGCAGACCACTTCCTGTGTGTTGGGAGAACCAAATGAAAAGGCAGCTGCTCCTCAAAAAGAAGAGGATTCTGCCGTTCAGACTGTAGAACCTTTCATCCTGTCCCTATAATGGAGTGACCCAGTCCCAGGCATGGTATCGTCTGGGGCTGGGTTGGTCCTTACGTCGGAGGTGTGAGCAGTCCCCTTTAAGGAGAGGGGGATTGTGATGAAACAGTAGGCAAATTTGGGCTGGGCCTTGGAAATCTTTCAAAATTATATGTGAAAGGTGATATTCTCTCTTCAGAGGAAATTATGGCAAAATGGTATCTAATCATTTCATTGCAACAGGAGATTGGACTCAAACTTCTAATGCAGGGAGAGGCAGATGAGAGAAGAGTTGACGCTTGAATTAATTCTGAGTAGCTCTGCTGGAAGCGAGGAGCTGGTGATGGTTTGGATTAAAATAGTAATTTCCAAGCCATAGGCCTTTCAGCAGCAGCCAACTGGTTCTTACCACAAATGGGGAACCAGTTCTGTTAGAATGTACCTTAGTATTGCATGTTACTCAGACACCACGAGAAGCTGACTGGTGTGTAACTTGCAAGCTCCTCCAATTTTGAAAAACACTCTCCCCAAGGAATTGGAGTAAATCTGGCCAGTGGCCTCCTAACAGCGAGTCAGACATGTGTCAGGAAAATTATTCTAACAGAGCATCATGTCCACGGTCAAAGGTTGTGCCTTTACCTCTTGAGTTACATTTTCATTGAGAGGACGGCATTGAACTGTGCAGGTGCTGTCGCTTCAAAGGGCCCTTAGGGCTCTCCACACACGATTGAATTTCTTAGGACATCCTTAGATAGAGTGAGATGATATCCCCGAGTGCTGAAATCGTTCACTTTTCCGGCCCCTGCTGAGTTGTGACCGAAAGTCCCCGGCAGTTTAACTGAGGTGCTTTATTCATCTGCAGACTGGAAGCCCAGGATTGGAAATTTAACACGATATAAATAATTAAGTCCCAGCTTCCACAGGTGCAGAGGGCATAAATAATCCAACTGCATGCCGCCCGAGCATTCCATATCGTGGGCCATTTAGATTTAATGCCCAGGCACTCACTCGTAACTGAATATGTCAGAACGCAGCTCCTGCCCGGGACAGGGGAAGGGTGCTATTTCAGAGCCGTGTGCTCGCCTGTCTGCTGGAGAGCTGCCTCTGCCCTCGGCCTCTTCTGAAGACCCTTTGCTGGCTGGGTCTCCAGGGAAATTCATCTGTCTTCCTGCCCAGCACTGAAGACCGGGATCTACATCCAATTCTTTTTGTGGCTAAATGAAGGAGGTGATTGATATATGGAAGAGCAACCCAAGAAAATCACTCATTTAATTGGAGGCATTTGGGGAAAGATGATGAGTTCACTGGTATGGGTGGACCTTGAACACTTTATTCTCAGAGTCAGGCATTTGAACCTGAGCCCATTCGAACACTTGGGAGTGGCTGAAAGGTGGTGTCCTTTTTCTGCTTCAGCAGCAGATCCCATGAAGGGCACTCAATCCATTTTCTGGTGACCAGAGGTGAAAGAACACAGCTACTCATTCGAATTATGTCTGCATCACTGACATGGCTTTGCACGTGGTCGAGACTGAATACGTTTGCTAAATGAGCAACTGAAAGAACAGATGCATCATGAGGCTTTGTTCAGCTTCCTAGTCATGGTCTTGTCAGATCTGGTGCCACTCACGGGGAGGTCCCCGACCAGCTGCATCCGCTGGGAGTTGGTTAGGGATGAAGATCCTCTGGCCCTGTTCCAGATCTGGGTGGGCCCAGGAATCTGTAACAAACCCTCCGGCGATTCTGATGCCTACTGAAGTTTAGCACCACTGGCTTCAAACAGGGATGCGATTTAAGAATCTTATACCTACTTCCTCTCTCTCAGTAGAAAGTCTCCACAGCTGGTTGCAAGAGAATCCCATCTTAAAGCCCTTCATGCACATGTTTCTCCCCTCCCCAAGCTTCTCACTCAGTCCTCTAGCATTTGTCTTATGTGTCCAGATTCTCTGCTCAGTCTCTTCTAGGAAAATAGAGATGGGGTGGGGGGGTGGGTGGAAGGCACATTTCCATTTGCTGTCATGTCAGACACTTTCTGGATGCCCACCGGGTGCTCCAGTCCCTGTCCCCAGGACCTTGGCGCTCCGAGGGAGGCAGACAGGGAGGTGATGAGTGCTGGGCCTGGTGAAGGTGTCACTCACTGGGCTGTGTCCCTGGGAGCACCCCGATGGGCTGAGCTCAGACCTGCACTGGGTGGGGTCAAAGAGGCTTCCTGGAGAGGTGCTGCAGGGCCACCTCTTACAGGATAAGTCGGGTGGCAGCAGGTGCATGGAGGGAGGGAAAGGAGGGGCTTTCAGGTGGAAGGGGCAGCATTGCTGAAAGGACACTCTACAGAGAACTTGATGCAGCTTTGGGGACTCTGTACTTACTCGCCATTTTACTTTTGAAATCGAATTATATCCTACATATAGTGAAGTGGACAACTTTTAGGTCTGCAGCTCAGTGAATATTTAAATTTGACCTCACTCTTGCAGCCATCACCCAGATCAAAATATGGGACATTTCCAGTTGCTTGAAAGGCACCCTGTACACATTTCTTCTAGTTTATTGGGGTGACATTGGTTAATAAAATTCTGTAGGTTTCAGGTGTACATTCTATAAGACATCATCTGCATATTGTACTGGGTGCTCACCACCCCAAGTCAAGTCTCCTTCCATCACCATTTATCCCCCCTTTACCCTCTTCTACCTGCTCCCACCTCTCTTTCCCTCGGGTAGTCACTATAGGTTCTATTGTTTTGTTTTGCTTCTTGGGGACTTTTTTTTGGACTATAAACTTCTTGAGAAAAAAATTTGTTTTGGTAGCTAAAGATCGCTAACAGGCTGAATATGGCTCCAAATTATGTAGTTATTATTTTCTTATTATTTTTAGAGAGGTAGAGAAGAGGGTGGGGAGAGAGAAAGAAATAACGATTTGTTGTTCCACTTATTTATGTATTCATTGGTTGATTCAGGTATGTGTCCTGATCAAGGATCGTACTTGAAACCTAACCAACTGAGCTACCTGACCAATGCCTAACTATGTATTTTGGTTTTAGCTCATTGCTATTATTTAAAAATTGGGGGATTTCCCATGAGAATCAAAAGATCTGGCAACACTGGGCTCATGTACCTTGGTGGGCTGCAGCTGGGTAGGGACTGTCCCCCATAAAGTTGGAACATCTATTCTTTGCTCATCACTTATCTGCTTATCGCTCACTCCTGGCCAGCTACACTTCTGTTACCTGCCTGGCTCTGTGGGCATCTAAGTTTGTAATCCCTGCCTTTAAGTATTGTTTTGTCTTTTGGTTTGTGGCCTCCAGCATGGCTGAGGGTGCTTAATACTTTTTATTTGTTCACTCATCAGTATGTATGGAGCACTGACCATGAGCGAGGTACTCGCCAGATGTTGGGAACACAGAGGTATTCAGGGGTAGAAAGACAACATATTTGTTAGCTTGCCATGCAGCTAACCCCCCCCCCCATGTGTGGCACTTCCTGTCTGCGAGTTCACTTCTCGCTACCCCCGTGGATGCCACCCGTGCTGGCTGTTTCCTGATCTCTGAGCCCACCTGTTCCTTATAACAGTCATACTTCTGCTGTCACCTTCCTCACCTTTGTTTCCTCCCTGTCTGGCCCTCACCCGAACCAGAACCTTTTGCTCAAGTCCCACCTCTTCTGAGAAGTCTTCACTGAGCATCCCTTTCTCTTGGGACCTCCCTCCTCTGAACGCCTATCAGCATATTTCCCATGCCACCAGCAATCCATTCTGTCCTTGACTCCCTCAGGTGAAAAAAGAAAAGGCCCATTGCTTAAGCTCAGTATTGCATTCCCTAAGGGCAGAGACCTTGCCTTCTATTTCCTGACATTACCCCATGCAGCCCTGCATGGTTTTGAGCATACAGCAGGCGCCTAGTAAATGCAGAAGAGACGGTAGATGGCAGCACCTGGAGGTTGGGGTCAGAGAGGAAAGCACAGGAGATCAGTGCCAGCCTCCTCACTGGGAGTTGCCCTCCCTGGCAGTTACCCTGCAGGGATCCTGCCTGTCTCCAAGGCCTAGCGTCCTTGCGAGAACGTTGACACCCTTCAAGGAGGCCACAGACACTCCGGCCGCTGGGTCACAGGCATTCTGGGCAGAGTCATGTGAGGTGGCATTTGAGGTTCTCCCCTTACAGCCTGACACAGTGTCCCTGGGGTGGCAGGAGAAGGCTCACTGAAGATGGCATGTGGCTGGAACAAGAAAGTGTCATTTTGATGGCCATTCCCTCAGCCTCTGCCATGGTCCCTTCAGCCTGGGCTGCCTGCTCTGTCTCACTTTTCTTCCTGACTCAGTGATACCCATGGCTGAAGGCAACCCGATTGCAGGTAGCCGCCCCACACCTGGTAACACTGCCTCCTGCAAAAGTACCTTAGATGTTGGCAAAGGATGGTGACCTTTCTTTAGTGGACTTCTGCTCCCAGCCCAGCCGATCAGACCACGGCAGTGGAGGTGGGAGAGGTCAAAAGAGCCTTTAGTTTAAGGTTCCTTTGGCAAATGCAGTCCCCTTTGCTAAGGTTCTGTTATATGTCACTTGGTGTGCAGGGTTCCAACAACTACTTGGCCTCTTGTCAGGGAACATGATAGAATGTCAGAACCTAAGCTAATGCAAGATATGTTTTGCCTCGCCAAGTCATGCACAGCCAATGCAAGAAGCCCATCGGTCATCCACACGTCTGCACCATGTGGCCACAGGGCTCCACTGGTGGGATTTAGCCTTTCCAGAGCCACGTGATGTGGGAGACCAGGCACACAGTGGCTTCTTACTCAGAGCATGCTCATTTTGAAAAGCATGAGGGCATCTCTCAAAAAAGTGCACATTCTTAAAGGGCACGTGTTTCCTTTTCCCCCTTATATGTCCCCTTTCGATTGTTACCCTTCTCCCCCATTCCCTCCCCCTCCCCCCACACTTCTTTTTCTTTTCCTGTGTCTTTGTGTTTATCTATTGTGCCTTTGGCACCAACCCCAGATTTTCAGGTGACAAGGCAGGCTGGGTTTGTAGGTGCTACACTCTGTTACTTGGGGGCTTCAGATTTACATACCAGGACAAAGAGACCTAGAGTGTCATCCAAGTTTCAGCCTTGGGCCAGTTAGGTTCAGCCTTGGGCCAGTTAGTGAAGACGACACTGGCAACTCTCATACAACTGTTGAGCAAAATCATGATGGGGGAGTTGTACCAATGAAGAAATGCTTGGCTACCAACAGAAAACCCAACACGCCGTGGTTGAAACCAGTAGGATGTTAATCATCTACTGAGCAAGAAGTCTGGAGGCAGGTGCCCAGGGTTGGGTTAGTGGTTTGATGGGGTCTTCAGGGGCCCTGGGCCTTACCTCCCCCACCTGGCCATACCCAATGATGTGCTCATTCTGTGGTCTCCTCTTCACAGGGTGGCTGACAGGGTTCCAGATCTCATGCATTTTCATGCCAGCAGCCAAGATGAGAAGTGCCGATGGAGCGTGGGCAACCCAAGAGTCTCTTTGTTTACTTCTCTCTTATCTAGGAGCAGAACTTTTCGGGTCTTTGTTGCAAAGGAAATGCTGTTTCAGGTGAACACTGACACATGGACCTGGGTCGTTTGGGGTTATCTGGGATAGAGTGAGCTGAGACTTCATTTTCCTGCTCCTGACTCCATTCCCTGCTGTTCTTTCTTAAAATTACAGAATGTGAAGAACTTTATTTCCACCTAGTTTCTCGCAGCCTGGAGTGCATAGTTGGACTTAATTTTCATCAACTGATGTGCCAACATATCTTGTTTTATTGCACCTCACAGATGATGTGATTTTTTTTTCAAATTGAAGGCAAGATAATCTACTAGCAAAAAGATTATGACTCACTTTATTGCAACATCTGCTTTATTGCGGTGGCCTGGAACCAAACCTGCAATATCTCCGAGACATGTCTGTAAGAAAGTCTAGCCACTACTCCCTGGTACCCATTCCTTTTATTCTGAATGGTGCATCGTATCGGCCTGGACTGTGGGCAGCATACTGTGTGCATCATTTAGCCAGAGCACTCATGGTTAGTGTCCTCTGATTGGGCGTTTGTCTTGTGAAAGGTTTGGGTCTAGTGCTCCTTTCATCCTTCCTAGCAGTGATCCTTGGGAAATGATTTCTCTCTAAAATAACTTAGGTTTGTACAGATTCGAACACATGCACGTACCCCAGCTCTACGCCACTCCAGTGGGAAAGGCAGACTGCGGTTTCATGGTAGTTGTCTTTTTGATGAATGTCCCCATGTCCACCCACAGGGCCGTGACATTCCTGCCGCCCCACTTGATAATCTGAAAATCTCCCAAGCCAGATTGCCTCGCTATAGGCCTGCAACTCTAGAATGCCACATAGGTTCTGGGTTTCAGTCTCCAGGGCCCGCATTGGCCAGCATGTGGAGGCGACTATGGGCTTGAAACTGATAAGGCAGGGGGAGCGAGTGGGGGCCATTCCGAGAGTGCCAGAGAAGATACGGTGCACCCGTGATAGGGCCTGCGAGCCGGGGCAGGGGTGTGCGAAGCGTGACGCAATTACATGGTCTTGTCTCAGCTTTCCCCTTTCATCTGCTCCCAGATGCATTGTGCTTTGTAGGGCTCCTCACCCTTTCTTTCTGAAATGCTCTCCCAAATGTGCCCAACTTTCTTCTCTGTTTTCCAGCCAAAGGTGACAAAAGGAAGCGCCCCTTTACTCCGCGGCGAGTAGCTCTTAATTGTTAGAAGTGTTCGCCCTCCCACCCAGGGGAAGGTTTTGCATTAGAATCTGTCCAATTCCTTTAAAGTTGTTTACTTCCTTTAACGTTGACAGCATGTGAAAGTCATGATCGGCTTTATGATCGGAAGGGTGTATCATATGTTCAGCTTGCATTCTGGGAACCTTCTAGAAGAGCTGCTGTCAGGATTCAGGATCTAGTCCACTTGGCAGCCCTCAGCCTTCAAGGGTGAAATGCAGAGATCTCTAAGGGGAGAGTTCTGGATCTAGATTCCTGCCTTGGAATCAGCTCCCATCAATTAACTTACATGCTATGTGTCCAAGTTATTTGACCTCTCTGTACCTCAGTTTCTCCATCTGTAAAGTGGAAGTAATAGTACTACAGGCCACGTATGGTTATTAGGAGGATTCAGTGAGTTACCATTTAAGTGCTTAAAATGTTACCTGGCAGTTAGTAAGCACCATATAAGTGTGTGTTCGATAAATACATCTTACTAATTGGAGATACTTTTGTTGGCTTACTACTCTGCTAACTGAAATTTTTGTTGTGATCATGGTAGATTCGAATGCAGTTGTGAGAAATAATACAGAGAGTTCCCCTCCATTTATCCAGTTTCCCCCAATGATAAAACTGTAGTACAGTATGGCAACCAGGATATTCATATTGATTTCCCCAGTGTTACATGTGCTCATTCGCCTGTGTGTGCATTTAGCACATTGTCTCTGTGTGCATTTAGCACATTGTCTGTGTGTGTGCATTTAGCACATTCGCCTGTGTGTGTGCATTTAGCACATTCGCCTGTGTGTGCATTTAGCACACTGTCTGTGTGTGCATTTAGCACATTTGTCTGTGTGTGTGCATTTAGCACATTTGCCTGTGTGTGTGCATTTAGCACATTGTCTGTGTGTGTGCATTTAGCACATTCGCCTGTGTGTGTGCATTTAGCACATTTGTCTGTGTGTGTGCAATTTTATTACGTGTAGGTTCACGTTTGCACCACCACAGTCAAGATGCTAACCAGTTCATGCTCGCCTCGGCAGCACATATACTAAAATTGGAACGATAAAGAGGAGATTAGCATGGCCCCTGCACAAGGTTGACACGCAAATTCATGAAGCGTTCTATATAAAAAAAGAAAAAAGATGCTAACCAGTTCTATCATCACAAGGATCCCTCCTGTTGCCCTTTTATAATTATACCCATATCTCTCCCTTTCCCAGAAACCCCTGGCAATGACTAATCTGTTCTCCATTTCTAAAATTTTTATCACTTAAAATATGTTCTATAAATGGAATCATATAGTTTGCAACTTTTGAGATTAGCTTTATTCATTTAGCATAATTTCCTGGAGACGTTCCCAAGTTGTTGCGTGTATCATAGATCATTCCTTTTTCTTGTCGAATAGTATTCCGTGATATGTATGTACCACTGTTTGTTTAATCATTCACCTAATGAAGGACATCTAGGATTTTCCTGATATTTGGTATTACAAATGAAGCTGCTATGAACATGTGTGTACAGGTTTTTGTATGAACATGTTTTCTTTCTCTGAGATAAAGCCCAAGAGTGCGATTGTTGGGTTGTGTGGTAATGGCATGTTTAGGTTTACTACTGTAATGGGTATTACAATTTGTTATTTAAATTTGTACCTCCCAACAATAAATTTATGTTCAGTTCTTTGACTTACAGTAAGTATGGTTTTAGTACTTGTTAAATAAATTTAAAGGGGCCACTGGCTTTTATAATGTATCCAGGACTGTGTTAAGAGGTTGGGGAAGGAAAGAGATTCAAGTGGCATGCTGATGGTCTTTGTCTTCAAGAATGTTTTATCTTGGGTCTGGGAATTGAGTAGTTGCAAATAAGAGCTGACATAGATGGTGTGCTGTCAGGTTATAGAAACTTGAAGAAGTCCAGTGGACAGCTGGGTGGGAGGTACAGGATGGGGAGAGAGTGGAGGTGTGTTTTTAAAAATATATTTTTATTGATTTCAGAGAGGAAGGGAGAGGGAGGGAGAAAGATAGAAACATCAATGATGAGAGAATATCATTGATCGGCTGCCTCCTGCACGCCCCCTGAAGGGGATGGAGCCTGCAACTCAGGCATGTGCCCCGACCAGGAATTGAACTACAACCTCCTGGTTCATAGCTGGATGCTCAACCACTGAGCCACGCTGGCCGGGCGAGAGAGTGGAGGTTTGAGAAAGGGTTGTCACTGTTGGTGCCATCAGTGCCTGAGATTGGGAATTTGTGGTCTTTTGTATTTGAGAAGAATTTGGAATTACTTGAATTTGAAGAAAAGCATCAATTTTGCATGGAGTATGTTGCAAAATTTGGGTCAAAGGTAGGGATCATTATAGAACCATAAATTCGTTCCTAGAGGTGTCCTTAACTTACAAGGACAGAACTGAAGCATGGCATTGCTGGAAAACCAGCTGGATTTATTTTTAAAGATTTTAAAAATATGTTTTTTAAAATTGATTTTAGAGAGAGAAGAAGGGAGAGGGAGAGAGAAACATTGATGAGAGCAACATCCATTAGCTACCTCCTGCATGCCCTCCTACTGGTAATTAAGCCTGCAAAATCTGGGTATGTGCCCTGACGGGAATCGAACTGGTGACCTCTCAGTGTATGGCAGCGGTTCTCAACCTGTGGGTCGCGACACTTTGGCGGTCGAACAACCCTTTCACAGGGGTCACCTAAGACCATCCTGCCTATCAGATATTTATATTATGATTCATAAAAGTAGCAACATTACAGTTATGAAGTAGCAACGAAAATAATCTTATTGTTGGGTTACAACATGAGGAACTGTATTTAAAGGGCCAGAAGGTTGAGAACCACTGGTATATGGGATGATGCTCAATGATCTGAGCCACACAGAGCTGGGCAAAACCAGCTGGATTTAATGTTTCACCACCGGGGGCGAAGCGTTAGTCCAGCCGTGGGCAAACTACGGCCCGTGGGCCGGATCCGGCCCGTTTGAAATGAATAAAACTAAAAAAAAAAAGACCGTACCCTTTTATGTAATGATGTTTACTTTGAATTTATATTAGTTCACACAAACACTCCATCCATGCTTTTGTTCCGGCCCTCCGGTCCAGTTTAAGAACCCATTGTGGCCCTCGAGTCAAAAAGTTTGCCCACCCCTGAGTTAGTCTCTTGGCCACGTCACACTCTGGTTTCCCAGGTCCTGGCAGATGCTGCTGCTTCCTGTGCATTGGGGTCAGTTTAATGGAGCGCAATGACGGCTCACCTAGCGTGTTCGCAGCTGGGGCAGATAATTTTTTACAGTCCTATCCTCTGGATGACAAAATTATTTTCAGTAAACATCACGTAATGAGCAGTCATTATTTTCTTGATTTCCCCCAACAATGAAGAATTGAAAAAGAATACATTCGTTTTAAAGATACTACTTAAATGCAATAAAATATTTCACATCTGGATTAAAATTTGCGTTTACCAAACAAAATTGTTACATCTTGCAGTTTGCTGTGTTAAATTTGACCCACACACAAAATGCCCAAGGGGTCACAGGGTGACTGAATGGAAATAACTCAAGTTCTGTTTCTTCGTTTTACAATCACTGTGCTATCACTTAAAAAAAATTTTGTTTCAACTTTGGAATATATAGTACTGCAGGGATTGGACACAGGGACCGTGTCCGAAGTGGAATCAAAATATTCTGACCTATTCCAAATTTATTTTTGAAATCCGTAGAAGTCTCAGTTTGCATGTGTCAAAGCCAGGCGTGCTTCAAATTACCTCTCATGTCAACATAATATTTATCAAATGATAGGCAATGCAATTATGCGAATTTAAAGTTTACATGTATCTTATCATTCAAACACAACAGTAACTGCAGGAATTGTATAGAACTTAAGCCAACAAAATACTTGTTTTCTAGGAGGAATAACTTCTTACTGATATTGTTTAGAATTGCTGGTGCTTGGTGAAAATGAAAAGACTTTCAGTGTTTTTATTATGGTTTTACATTTTTGGAGACAAAGCCCTCCCTTCTTGCCGGCATTGGTTTTGGGAGTTCGGCTGACTTGAATTTGAAGCCCAGCCTTGCCTGTTTGGAGCCCTATGACTGAGCAAGTTATCTTACCATCTGTAGTCAGCTTCCTCATCTGCAAAATGGTAAGCTTTTGTTGGGTTAATAATATAATCTCCCCAGAGGGCCTGGAGTTGGTTCTGGCGTGCAGAAGGGTCTTAAGAAATGTGAGTCGTGGCCCTGGCCAGTGTGGCTCAGTTGGTTGGAGCATCGTCCTGTGCACTTGAAGGGTCCTGGGTTTGATTCCCAGTTAGGGCACATGCCCAGGTTGCAGGTTTGATTCCTGGTCAGGGCAAGTACTGGAGGCAACTGGTCTCTCTCTCTCTCTCTCTCCCTCACTCTCTCCCTCTCTTACTCTGTCTCTCAAATCATAAAAGACAACAACATATCTTTCTCTCTCTCTCTCTCTCTCTCTCTCATTTCCCTCTCTCTCTCCCTCACTCTCTCCCTCTCTTCCTCTGTCTCTCAAATCATAAAAGACAACAACATATCCTCGAGTGAGGATTTAAAAGAAATGTGAGTTGTGTTCCTTTCTCCATCAGGGAGGAGTGGCTAGCCCTGGACCCTGAGAAGAGCTCAGGCTGACCATTAGAGGTGCCTCCCTTTTCATCCTCTCTGACCTCCGTCAGGAGAAGCAGCAGTTCTGATTAAGCAGCATGGCACTGAGTGACTATGTTGAACCCCAAGGGAAACTTGGACAAATTCCCCGGGTTCTGAGATGCGTCCGTCAGAATGCCGGCTTGGGTAAGGAGAAGGATTCTGGCCTCTTCTGGGCCGAGAGGGTGGGGGATTTCAGGACGATGTGATCAGCTTGTCTATCAGAGGCTGAACCTCGGGGACAAAAGTGATTGTCCTTTGCTTCAGAGAGAAGAGGTCCTGCAGCAGTTTCTCCTGATGGAAGAGGCTTGGTTGTCGTCAAGGCCTTCTGCAAGCCGCTTTCCACTTTCTCTACCTCCTCCTCGTACTGATAATTGCCAAGGAATGTGGTCCAGGCCTTTTGCTGGCTTTTGCAAGCCTTTTATAGCAGCTTAGAAGGAATTCTTGGTATTCCTCTCATGTGTTAAAGATCAGGCTATTCTTATACGTAACCCAGATCGTGTTAAACATGGAAACACGTTTAAATGACCCGGGGAGGCTCTAAGAAGACTACTTTATTTAGCTTTGTTAAAGATCAGGCTATTCTTATACGTAACCCAGATCATGTTAAACATGGAAACACGTTTAAATGACCCAGGGAGGCTCTAAGAAGACTACTTTATTTAGCCTTTTTTTTTTGTCATTAAATGAACCTGTTGTACTTTAAAGGCACTAAAGAGAATTCTTAATTTTATACAGTTTGATCTGCCAAGTGATATGTTTCCTTTTCCTTTACTTTTAAGGGAGGTCTATTTAGTGACACTTATTGGAGGACATGAAGGAAGCACATCATTTGTTATTTAAAAAAAGAAAAGAAAACGAATTATAAAATTTATCCTAAGAGACTACTCATGTTGTAAATAATCTCGGATGTAGATTTTTGGATGTGAAATGGAGCTTAAGGTTTTATTCTTGAGTGTTTTGTATTTCTACCATACTAACCGCATAGCTAATTCATTTCAACTGGAAAGTACATCAGAAAAGATATAACTTAATCAAGAATAAGTGGGAAAATATACCGGTTTTTAAAAACATTTTTCCTGGCCTTCTTCTCATCCTGCCAGTGTATTGCTTTAGAGAAACCTGAGCATTTTTAGAAGACATAGTGCATGGTCTCAAAGTCAAATATGGTAGGTCTGAAGCCTTCAAAACACAGAGTGAACCCTCGGTAATCACATGGTTAAATGAGTGTATAGGCAGGGCCAGCTTCCCGAGGGTGACTGTGCAGTCATGCAGACCCCGGCTCAGAGGGCCCGTGCTGGCTTCATGTTCTGTGGTCATCCTTTTGAAATTCTTTTTTTAAAAAAAATATATTTTATTGATTTTTTACAGAGAGGAAGGGAGAGGGATAGAGAGTTGTGAAACATCAATGAGAGAGAAACATTGATCAGCTGCCTCCTGCACAGCCCCTATTGGGGATGTGCCCGCAACCGAGGTACATGCCCTTGGCCGGAATCGAACCTGGGACCCTTCAGTCCGCAGGCCGACGCTCTATCCACTGAGCCAAACCGGTCAGGGCTGAAATTCCTTTAAAAAAAAAAATCTTTATTGTTGAAAGTATTACATAGGTTCTCTCCGCCCCCCGCCCCCCCAATTAACCTCTTCCAGCCCGCTTGAAATTTTTAATACTTTTTGAACAAAGGGCTTCAGATGTTCACTTTGCACTGAGCTCCCCAAGCTACGTAGTTAGTTGGTCTTGTGTACTGGCTACCTGGTAATTCAGCTTCGACTAGTTTTGGGCTTTTGAGTTTCCAGATTACGAACTAGACATTGATCAGCCTTTTTTTTTTCTTTTCCATATGAACTTGTGAGGACCCTCCTAATGTATCTGTTATTTAGATACATTTCTTTTCAGCTATTTTCAACTCTTGCTTCTCAAAATAGTGGCGATTGCGGGAGGCTGAGTTTCAGAAGGCGTTCACCTTTTCAGTTTTATAGGTCTGAATGCGCGTTTCTGCAGCAGGCAGGAATTATTTTTGTAATTGGGGGAGGGGACACCATACAGATGTCAGAAAAGCTTCTTTTATTTGTTATAGCTTTCAAAAGAGGAGCAGCTCATTTTGATCCTGGCAGGTAGCCTTGCGGAGTTGCCGGGGTTCCCATTCCTGTGGGGCAGTCAGTTCCGATGAAGAAGTGGCTTGGAGTGAGCGTGGCTGAGGGTGGGTGGTACTATTTGTGGCAGAAACACTCAGTGAGTGTTTGTAAACTTGGGGGTAATCCGGGCCTGGCATTCAGCTTTACCCGAGGCACCGGAGGAATCTTATGTCATTTTAAGTCCGCGGCTACCAATTGTTGTGTTCCTTTGTCCTTCTTGTTTGAAACGCTCCTCTCAGTCTTCAGCAGCAGATCAGAAATGTGTGGCTTTTGGCCAAAGCTGCAGCTTGCCTTTGAACCAGGACAGGGCTGCCCTCCTTCTGATGTGGGGTCAAGTTCAGTGTGAGATAAACAGCTTTGGCCTCTAAACCCTTGCTGACATCTCACCCTGCCGTGCATTGTGGCGCCACTCAAGCCCTCCGGCTGCCTGTGAATGGGCCAGGATTTACATTGCTGGGTCCAGAGTAAAAGGACCAGGGGGTGACCCTGCATTCTGGTGGACACCTGCCCCCCAGAGGGTAACCCTACTGGGTTGGACAACCTGGGCCCAGCCCCACTCCAGCCAGCTTCTGCTAGTCCCCCTGCTAAGGGGACTTTTTGCCCTGATGTGGGGTCAGGGGGATGGGAGGTCATCTCTTCTTTTTTCTGCCTGTGCCGTCTGTGGGCAGAAATGCTTTGACCAAAGGCCTTGGCACAAGGTGGATACCTTATCTCATGGACTCAAATAGACCTTTCTGTTGGGCAGACACAGTCTT
Organism: Myotis brandtii; assembly: GCF_000412655.1. Taxonomy (NCBI): domain Eukaryota; kingdom Metazoa; phylum Chordata; class Mammalia; order Chiroptera; family Vespertilionidae; genus Myotis; species Myotis brandtii. The sequence goes on along the minus strand of NW_005366873.1, from coordinate 4,180,381 downwards.
TTTTTCCTGTAATTCCCCAGCACATCTGTTAGTACATCTATTGTGTTCTCTGTAGTACTCTCTGTAAGTCATCCTCACCTTGGCTTCCGTATTCTGCATCGTCTCTTTCTTCTCCGTGCCTCCCTGCCTCAGTTTCCCCAGGCTGCCTCCTGTAATGTTCTTTTGTTCTGCCCATTGTCTCCCTCCTTGCTCGTCTTTTCTCTCTGCTCTTCAGGTCTCTCAAGGTGAGAACCACAAAAGATAAGCAGTTAGCATAGAGGCTGGACTAACAGGGCAGATGCAGAGAAACAGATTTATATGTACACCCATGGGAAGAAGTCTGGACTCTCGGGTTCCGGGCCTGGCTGGGCCACAGTCCCGCCGTGTGGTGAGTAAAAAGCCACCAGTGTTGGCTGGCATGATAGCTGTTGTAAGTTAGTAGTTAACCTTTCTGGGCCTCAGTTTCCTTCCCTGTTCAATGAGGGACTGGGATGATATAGCAAGCCCTCTCCACTCTCTGAGGCACAGCAAGATTAAATTGGATAATAACCCTGATTGGTGTAAATCCTAGGGAATGAGGATCAGGCCTTGAACCTCTCTGGGTCCCTGTGATAATTTGCACACTAACTGGGTGGAGCAGTTATTTAAAAGTTAGTACTGCCCTCTGAATGTTTATGACATCGATAAGGAATTTATTAAAAATCAATTAAATATATGCATTTCTTGCAAATTAAAGAATAAATGGACTAATACTGCTCAGCATTGTATAGTGGTTTGGAAGAGCTTTCACATTCATGAATTTAATGCCAGTCTTCCAACCATTCCCTACAGCAATGCCATTCCTAGATCTAATGCCAGTTCACCGAGGCGTAGGGAGGAGGTCATTTCTCCTGGTTGCCCAGCTACTGAGTGAGCGGCCAGTCAGGAACCAGAATCCTGTGCCAGTGTATTTTCCAACCCACTGAGGGCTGTCTCATTAGGCTGGTTAGGAGCAGTAAGAAATACTTCCTTGTGTGAAAACTGATGATCTTTAGATACATTAACCCCTAGGAAATGCCTGTCCCAGGATCCCTGTTACAGGATTGTAACCCAGGAAGGAATACATGGAGGCTAGAGTGAGAATGACGCTTTCCCATCTACCGTGAGGACCTGGGTTGAGCAGGTCTGGCCTGAGGTTAGAGTCGTGGAGGTGCTCCCAATCCTGCAGATGGGATGGGGGAAGAGGAGTCTGAGACTCCTACTAAGTCCACCAAGTAGACACTTAGGCCCTGGCACACTCAGGATTGAAGAAGAATAGGAGACCCTCTTAAGAGAGATAAAATGTTCCCTGATTCGAGAGGCTCATGACCTTGGGTCTTGTCCATGCCAGGCAGCTAGAAATGTAACCATATCTGCAGTCCTTGGAGGGCAATGAAAAGGATTTGTGAATGAGGAGTTCATGGCAGATGTCTCCAGTACCATGGCCGCAACAAGAAGGCTGGCCCAGCACAGTCCCTCTGGAGCAGTGCTTTGCGGTGCTTGTAGACTTGCTGGGTTAGCCACCTGGCCATCCAGGCTCCTAGGAGCTGCCGGAGGGACAAGACACAGAGGATCCCAGTAGCTGCCAACCTGAGACACCCATAGAGGATCACATTACTTGAGAGCAGGAACCTTTGCCCCCAGGTTTGTTGAATGACCTGCCGATGAGAGCAACTGCTGGCCACTGTCAGAAGGAGCTGCTGCCCCCAAAGAGCAGGCACAGCCCCTGGGAGCTGTGGGTGGCCCATGGCCAATGGAGGCCACCAATGGGAGCAGCAGATAGAGTGCCAGGCTGGGGAGTCCATCCAGTGGGCCGCAACCCCATGGCATTCTAGAGGAGGGCCAACATGGTCCACCTGCCAACATACTTCTCAGTGAGGAGGAGGAGAATCATTTTCTATCAGATGACCTGGTTGGAGACCCAGCAGCTCAGGGTGGGGGTTCTAGCCTGTTTGACTCATCACCTGGTCTTCAGGTACCTGATGGAAGGGTGGTTCAGAGAAAAAGGGTTACCCTGGTAGGGACTTTCCCAGATGAACGTGACAAAATATCAATGATCCAGTTGTTTTTTTCAATGTTTATGTTAATATTCATACTTCTTTTGATCCATCATCCTTTACTGATTAACTCTCAAATGGAAGTTAATGTTTCCTAGTTTAGCCTTCCATTAGCATACTGTGTACACCAGTTTTATGTAATTCATTCATTCACTCCTTCACCAGACACGGTCAAGTACCTTTGATGGGCCAGGACAGTGTCAGCCTTGCTGTATTGTATTTTACTTATTTGTGTACATATCTTAGCTTCCACTCAACTAGGAGTTTTTATTAAGTCATGATAGATTTATGCTACAGCCACAAAATCCCAGTGGTTTAATACAATGAAAAAACATTTTTTTAATCCTCACCCGAGGAGTGAGGACATTTTTTTCCATTGATTTTTAGAGAGAGTGGAAGGGATGGGGGAGGGGAGGAGAGAGACATCTATGTGAGAGATACTTCGATTGGTTGCTTCCCATACTCAGGACTGAACCCGCAACCCAGGTATGTGCCCTTGACTGGGAATCGAACCCACAACCCTCTGGTTGCTCTTGCTCCACCAGGGCTGGGGATTGAACCTGCAACTGAGGTACGTGCCCTTGACCAGGAATCGAACCAGAGACCCTTTGGTCTGTGGTTTGACACTCAAAACTACTGAGCCAAACCAGCCAGGGCACGATAAAAATTCATTTCTCACTTATTCACTCATCCTACATGGGCTGGTGGGGCAAACATCAAAGGGGCTGCTCCATGCAGTCCCTCAGGGACCCAGGATGACAGAGGCTTGGCCACCTCATAGCAGCACTACCTGGAACACAGGCTTATTGGTCACTGAGAAGGAAAAGAATACCGAAAGGTCTCATACCAGCAATTAAGTACTTCTGCTTGGGGGTGGCATCACAGCTACTCACAGTCCCTTGGCCAAAACGAATCACACAGGCCCACCAACTACAAGAAGGCTCAGAAGTGCAATCCCCCTTGAGCCAGAAGAACAGGGTAAGGGCGAACACTAAAAGGCTCAATGCAAGTTTTTTATTATGTTCTGGGCTCTCTCATTGACTTGAAGCAAAGTTGTCTCTGGAAGGCTCACGTTCTTCATTTGTAAAGGGATGGGATATAAGCGATGAAGAATGGAGTATAGAGTATATATTGCTAATTGCCCAGCTTGGAAAAAACTAGTAATAAGTAGCTTAGGCATCCTTATGTGAAGGTGCCTGTCTTTTTCCTTCCCTGGTAATGGAGAGGTGGGTGGTTAAGGGATGGAGACAGCCCTCTGAGCAGGTCCCAGATTCTTTGACCCCAGGCAAGGTTTGCCCTCATTTCCTACAGTGACAAAGCTA
>NW_005366873.1:4175570-4176203 GCF_000412655.1 Myotis brandtii | reverse complement strand
TGCCTTTCATCTCCCTCCAGCAAAATTCTATCAGTGCGAATTTCATTTTGTTCTTAGGTGGTATCTGGAGGGAATGTTAAGGAATGTGAGGGGGTTACCTTAGTTCTTGGATGGTGGGCCCCCGCACCACCTTCACATACACAGATGGCTGAGATGGGTGTCCCCAGGCCATGTCATTGGGCGACATTGGGCAGTAATTTCAGCTCTTGTTCATTTCTGATCTGTTGTGGATTGTGTTGTCTGTTGCCTAGTGTGCCCGTCACACTTTTGCATCCTTCTTCCTCTGGTTGTGGTTCCTTCGGGGATACTCCTCACCCATTCCTCCTGGTCCTAGTGGGGCTGTCAATCATGGAATCAGGAAAACGGACGTCCTCACTCACTGGAGAGGGCGGGTAACCGAAGTACTGGCCCCACTCGCTGAGGGAGAAGCACCCTTGTCACGTCACTCCGATCAGCGTTTCTCCCTGGACTGATGACTGGAGAGAAGCAGTTCCTTGGCACTAGGGCTTCTCCCAGAGAGGATGTGTCTCTGGGCTTCAGGCCGCCCTCTTGTCTGCCATGTGGTGATAGCCTTTGACACTGAAGAGAAACCGAGGTAAGCAGAATGGGGCAGCCAGTGTGACTTATTTTTAT